>NW_010526730.1:42482-51995 GCF_000687285.1 Phaethon lepturus
TTGATTTATTGGCTATTCCAATTAACTTCTCCTGTATGTTTGTTTAGGTCTGAGTAATGAGCTACGGTATTAACAGTGGAGTCAAACCCTATGTTTGGCCATTAGACCAAGTCCAATGCATAGACCATGCCATCGTGGAACGCTTCTTCCAAGTATTTAAGGAATGTAGCAGTTAAATGAAATGTGTACATTTATCTGTATGTCAATCAGACTAGGTGAGTGTGTGTTAACAATAACTACCTTAAAAGCAGTTTTTAACCAACTATTTAATACTCACTGAGGGGAGTAGAGCTGATGTTAAAACACTGAGAATGCTTTGCACATATTCCATGGGTTTTCAGTCTTTGTGAGTTTTGCTTTCCCTTTGTTAGGGAATCATTAGGTATGGAGACAGATAACTCAAAAGGCAGAAAAGTGATTTTGTTGTCCATTTCTCAAAATCTGGTTATTAGGTTAAAGTCAAACATTTCTGCTTTCTATTGTATTTACAAAAGCAATAGTAATAAATATTGACAAAGCTAAACAGCCTCTGGGAAGGAGCAGCCTAGAATTGCTATGCAAACATTCTTTAAAAATTACCTACAGACAACACTGCTGCATTAAAATAATAATCCAAATGAGAGTACTTGCTTGAATACTACTTGTTTTACTTCCCTTTACACTGAGGAATAATGATGGATCTTGTGCTAGTTTTGAATGAAAATATCAATTGGGGAGTGGATTTACATAACAAAATTAATAGACCATGGAAAGCTTTCAGCATCACTTTCTGATTTTCCTCTGTGTGTCACAGAAGTTGTATTTAAAAAGACAGATGATTGCAAGTTTGTTTAGGAAAACAAATCCTCTAGGCTGCATGTACGAGATCTTTACATCTGAAAGCTGGCCCAAATCACAAAACACTCAGGTTCCTCCTTTTCTGTTCCTATAAAGAAAATCTGTAATTGTGCAGTGCCACATGTGGGGCAAAACGTTGTCATCTGCCCACTTTTTCATACTCACTAGCCTGGATCTCTCCATGTAGAGATGCCCTTCTTAGTTATGCTTCAGTGTAGGCACTGAAGAGGAGGTGGAATCAAATATCTGTGTCTAGTCCAACACAAAATTTTATTTCTTTGCACTTACAAAAGGAAGATTTTTCAGGAACATAACTTAGCATCTTTACACCATAACTAACCACTGGTCAATCATTTCATGGTTATCTGTGTCTGACCTTTCTGTTACTATAGAGTAAACCTAGCAGTGTCTTTTTCCAGTGGTGCAAGCCAAGAGATCTTCTTCCACAGTCTGATGGGAAAGGGACTAGTGTTAGAGTTGAAGGACCTAGGTCTGGAAAGCATGCTTTCTAGTGAAAAAATATGCATTTCATAAGGGGTATGTCACTTAGGTCTAGATTCATTACTTCCTCTCAGAGCTGCAACCATCCATCTTTACAGTGAGCAATAATGGTTGATTTTTTTTACTGCCTTTGAAAATCTTCATACCCAGAAATATGTGGCTCTCCATAAAATGGAAGAGAGGTCTCTTTTGTTGAGCCAGCTGGATGAACAATGAACTAGCTAAGCCCCAGGAAAGAAAGACTAAGGGAAAAGGGGGAGGAGAAGAGTGGTTTCAACATCTCAGCTGCTGGTTTGTCACATACAGACCCCCTTCATTTATTCACCCCTGCATCACAGTCCTCCTTCTGGAGAAAGCTGTAAAAGTGATGTCTGGTTCTGTAGCCAAAATCTGTCTTACATTCATGCCTGATGCCTGTTTTTTACACTCCTCTTTCATTATCCTGTAACGCTCACATTTTTGGATTGGTGTTGAGTTGCTGTCTGTGGCCTGCTTCTGCCTCTCCAGATGGGGATATTAGGTGAGCTTTCTGCACTCCTTTGAGACTGAGCTTCTCTGGTTGGCAGTCAATTCACTGTCTGCTTTATAAATCCTGTTTTAAGGCCTCTAAGAATTCAGTCTGAGCTAAGACTGAAGAGGAATGTACTAATTTTGAGGTAGGGACAAGTTTGCAAGTAGCTACTAATGGAAACTTCATGGTGCCCTAAGGGTGATGAATCAAGGAAGGTTCAAGTTAAAAAAAATTATTTCAGGATCTGTGGAAGAGTGAAAAATTGGTGTCCTATATCTCACTCTCTTTTGTGATAAATCAGGCAGGCAATTTCTGGTTGGCTTCTGTTGTTTCCAGTCATGTCAATAAGGACCTACTTAATACTCAAATCTGTTTTGTTATTTTTACATTTAAATGCCATTTCATAACAACAAAAATACTTTCCAGGCAGCTCATCTGAGGATGATTACTCTACTTCATAGGTAGTAAAACTTACTTGGTCTCATTATACAATTCAAGGTGTGTGAAGCAGACAATTGCCTATAAACATGCTGCCTGATGGGTGTTAATGCTTCATTATACTTACTGTTTTCTTTTCATGGCTTCAGGTAGCATTCACAATTTTTTTCACCAGGAATAAAATTTGGAAAATCTTTCACTTTTTCTTGGCTGAGCATTCTTCCTAGTCTGGCAGTTAATGTGCCTCAGATATTCTCTAAAAATTGAAGAGAATATCCTCATCTTCAACTTTGGTTAGAGGTTTTACAGTGTAAGAAAAATGTCTGATTTGTTGTTTATGAGAGAGAGAATATCTTTACAGAAATGCATCATTTATGCCAAAGTGTTTTAACCTGTATGCTTAAATTAGGCACCTAACTCTGCTTAATTTCCCAGTTTACGTCGGCACTTAAGCATGTGCTGAAGTGTTTTCTTGAAAAGACAAGTGGTTTTGCAGTTGTTAATAAATGAGATGATTATCAAAGTTCTTGGGTAGATCAGCCCCAGAGATGCTCAGCTGAAAAAGAGTCCCCTGCTTATCTGTCTGGATTTGAATTTAGGTGTCTAGATTAAGACATCCATGACTGAGCATTTTGGCCATCATGTTTTCAGTGCTTACTAGTGGCAGTTTTAATTATTATAATTACTAATACAAAAACTGAATACTCGCCTGCTTCTTCCCTACTCCACAGTCATTGTCAAGAGGTTCACTGTGTCTGTACTTACTTGAAAATGGAAAGGTTACCCTAGTAGATGAAAAGAAAAAACCTCATACATTTTATTCCTGTTTAGAGGGTCCACCTCATCCTGTCTGGCTATTGTAATAATACAAATGTTGCTGGACAGCTGTTTTGACCTTCTGCAACACAGAACATTTACAAAGAAGATTTAAGCAAACTGAGGCTGATTGTCTTATGAGAGGTTCATACAATGATAGACTTTCAGTGGTTTTGACATTTTGTGGTCAGGGCCTTCCATCCAGGATGCATGTATTGTCACGCAGAACATTGTGTAACCCTGGGATATCCTCCGTTAATTTCTACAAGCAGGAATCTTAGGCTTTTATATCACTTACATACTATATTTTTGTATCTTTTGTAATAGTAACAGCATGATTATTTTTCATGGAGTGCTGTGTTTCTTGGGAAAACAGGGCTAGGAGAGATTTCCTGATTCCCTGAGTCCTGCCTGTTGCTGGCTTTGGCAAGCATGTGCTATAATCCCATTTACAAATAGTTAGGTTGTCTTGCTTCCACTGGAAGTCTTCCAGAATCTTGGTCGTCTCATGATTAGAAACCTCCTAACTAGCTTCCTAATTTTGCTGGTGGCTGATTTATACTGATAGTTTTTGAGCTGATAATGCCTTCTCATTTCATGCTTGCTGCTAATGCCCTTATGCTTCGTGCTTGCTCCTTGAAGGTATTTTGTCTTCCTGAGGTAGTTAGAAAAAGCATTTGTATCACTTTGACTATTTTATAAAGCACATTTGGATCTATCCCCCTAGTGAATCTATCCAACTTGTCTAACTCTTCAGCTATAGTCATCTGAGCTGCCCCTTGCCTCTTCTTTTCATCTGCTCCCTTCCGCCAGAACTTTTTTGTGAGACGGATCATATAATCTAAACCTCATCTGGTCACTTTATACCAAAGCTTAAATAATTGAAATGTCAATAACATACCATTTAAAATCTATTCTACTTAATCTCCCAGAGTGGTGTGTTGGCAGATTGTGAATGTCACACTACTGATGAGCAAAGGACTTGGATAACTATGAGCTTCTAATCAAGAAATTCATCTAAAATTGTGTATCTGCGTAAGAACTGCTGGCACAGAAGGGTGAAGTACTTACTAAAAGCAGTTGGGCCTAAAGTGATTACTAAAGCAATTCAGGGCACCAGGGACTCTACAAAATATAGGTCTCTGCAGTGATTCAGCCCTTGTAAGTCTGTCTGATTCTTCCCTGCTGCAGTGCTCCCTAACAGAGGCAGTGTTGCAGCATCGTCCTGTCGTTTACACTCACTGAGCTGACCTTGGGAGCAGCAGGGAGACCCAGGATTTACCCCACTAGCTGAAAACTGTCCATTTGGATTGGGCTGGCTGCAGTGTTGTCGGTGTGCTCCCCCATGCGTATGCTAGCCCTCTTGATAAACCTTCGAAGTAAGACATCTTGAAGCCGTGGATATTAACATCTCTCAGAATTATTGTCTCAAGGTATCTGCAAATTCAGATGGACACCACCATATCAGTTGCACTTAGAATATATTATCAGGATTTTATTTTCAGTTGTAAAAGATATTAGGTTCCAGCCAGGCACTCAGTAATGCTATTCTAGGATTTTACAGTTTATTCTAGTGATTTGAATAATGACTAGCATAACAGTTTATTCTAACCATTTGAACTGCACATCGGTGTGGTAACTGAGAATTTATTAATAAGCCTTAGAGCTTACACATTGCATTTCAAAGAGACTTACAGACAGTAGGTAATTAATAGTCTGATGCCACCAATCTGTCTATAAACTTTAGTTCCTGTCATAGACTGTATTTCCTGTGAAGTACAGTTAGGATGGCTGAGATCTAAAGCACAACTTTGCAGAAGGTCTGAGATGTGTCTGTGGGTAAATAGAAGACTTTGTGGTCTTATAAGAGCTGGAGCAGGGCACCCAAGCTTCAAATCGTTATTCTCTCTCTGGCCAGTAAGCAAACTGAACGCTCCTTAGTAGTTTTTCTGTCTTTGAGCGATACCTGTCATAAGCAGTTTATTCCCCGCTGCCTAAAGAGGGGCAAGCTCCTGCCAAAGAGCCTACAAAACCCAGCATGGGACAGTGAAGTTGCTACTTGGCGACTGAGTGTTCAAAGGCCCGAATATGGATGCTAACCCTTCTGTGAGTGATTTTCGGTGCAAACCTCTTGGCACCCTGAAGAATATCCTAAAACTAGGCTGCTGCCTTTCCTGCAGCAGGACTTGCTTAGGGCAAACGTATGCCTGCCACAGAGCTGATGAAGACCTGAGCAGCCCTGTGGTCCGGCAGTCAGGCAGACCTGCTGAGAGCGGGGTGTGGGTGATGCTGGGGTGGGGGTGGCTGTCCATCATGCGGTACAAGTTTAGTGCAGTCTAGTGCAGGCCAAATTTTGGAGTCTGGAGTAAGGAGGGGCACCGCCAGTGCCAGAAGGCAGAGTGGCACAAATGGGTTGTGGTAGAAAGGTACTTTAGTCCCAGGGTCAGAATCTTTCCAGGATTTGCCAGCAAAGTGAGAATAGGCTCAGTCAATATGTGGATGAGAGATCTCTCCTGACACTTACGAGTTACTAGCATCAATAGTTTGCAGTCAAACGATCAGAGATTCAGGCCTGGTATTTTCTATCAGTTTATATTATTTTATATATTATTTATTATATTATTTTATTTATTATTTTATTCATATTTATATTTATTATTTCCCCAATTGTTTTGGGATCTACCTGTCAGAGTCAAGAATGGTAACCTGGAGTCTTTGCGTAGCAGCAAGATTTACTTCATCCTGTTCCCTAAAATATTGTAAATAAGTAAACCAAGTCAACTTATTAGCTGTTAATGAAAAAGTATTTTGAACCACAGGTTAAATATGTAGTTTGCAGGTACCTTTGATTATCATAGAAAGGATAAAAAAATATTTTAAAAAATGTTAGGAAATGGCTTTGCACATTTGACTTGTTAAGTGCAGAAGGAAACATCATTCTTGCAGGCTCATGCTTTTTCATCTGATTATTGCTAATGCAAATTGCTAGTAGGGAATGCATAAATCTGCACTGCAGTTCTTGAAATTGGTGCAAACAGTAAAATTTTGCAAATATATCCATCCACTTCAGTCCTGTAATGCGCAATGCTACTTTCTTACTGAAAGACTTGATAGACGTTGGGTTGTCACAGATGGAAGATCAAAATGTTATTTCTTAAAAGTTGTGCAACCATTTTTCATTTTGCTAGGTTCTCACTGAGTGTGCAGAAAAACAGAATCTAATCTCCGTACATGGTTTGGGAAGATGGAAGTTGTACTTGGGGGGGAAAGTTTCACTCCTGATCAGAGAGGGTAAAGACAAAGCACTGAGCAAAACATTTAATAGTGGATCGTTGTGCTCCTATCCTCTAGCAGGAGACAATTAGAAGAAAACATAACATGGGGGAAGGGAAAAGAAAACAACACTATAGAATTATTGAGCTGAACAATATCCTTTCTTGCATTTCAGAGGGAGGATTGGAGCGAAGTTGACATTTTAATATTTTCTAAATTACTCTGCAACATGTTTTCTGATGAATCTAATCTGGAGCCTCTTCCAAATTGATATTTCATCCAAGAATGTTTGGGCAAATATGTTATTAAGCCGGTAATTTAGATTTAGCAAGTTTTATATTTCACTACATTTAAAAAAAGACAGCCTAATTTCCAGAGTTAAAGGAATAGGGCTCGTTATTTCACATGCATAGAGGTAAATTGTTTTACTAGCAAAACTCTGAATTGATTTTCATCTTACATGTCAATATTGAATGTTGTTTACACTAAAAGATGCAAGAGGGAAAGTGGGTGCTCAGGAGGCAACAGATATATGAAAAGTGCTTTTTGACTGTGGGACTAACATTCCTACACTGTTGATATCTCTGATAGTGACTCACAGTCATTGTGGTCACTATTTGAAATCAGATAACAAACAAAGAAAAATGGTTTGTCTCACCTGTTATTGGTATTTCTCAGTAACTAATGAAACCACCAGCTCCTCAGATTTCGTCTGGAGCTCTTACATTTCAGCATGTGAGCCTTATTTTCTGGGCCACTTTGAGAGAACTCCTGATTGAACAAAAGTGAATTGCATAAATCCTTCCCCTCTCGACACTTCAGATGACTTTGATGAAGAGAAGAAACGTCTCCTCAAAAGTAACATCCCCTCATTCATGACAATAAGCTATTAGGTGACCTTTGACAGATCACCCGTCTTGTTGTCTCGTGGCCAGTAGCGTTTTGCAGTATTTCTGGTGGTAGCAGCATCTTTTGTAATCTTGAGGAGCCTATTCAAACCTGTGAGCAAGCTGTATGGCTGCTGGAAAGTGTAAGGAAATGGGTGAATATTTTTGTTCATCCTGGTAATTTAGAAGTTTTGATGAATAATACTTCACGTCATAATGAATGTTGGAGTCTGTTGCTTTTGATTGAAATTTAAAACAAGCTATGTCTGCTATAATATATACTGCCTTACTTTTTTATAAATCACAAGTTTAATATTCATTTATAAACATCCCTTTACATATGCTGAGAAAATTTACTTATAAACAACAGATATAATTCATCACCATTACAATCTCACCAGCTTTATTAAAAATTAAGTTTTGAATCTGGGCTTGAACTCATGCAGATAATTTCTCTGCAGAAACAATCTTGGCTTTGGCTACTTACAGTTAGCAAGCAACACTGCTTTTCAAGGGTTGATGTTGACACAAGAAGTAGAAACATTCCATTTTCTTTTCTTTGTCTTCCAACACATTAAGTTAGTTGGCACTTGACAAACTGCTGTGATTTGGTTCTTTGGGACAGCTGCTGAAATGGTCAGGTCAGAAGGGAAGTGGGCATTGTATTTTGGATACACAGGGGATTTTTTATAGACATTGGCTCATTGCTTTTTGTGTATCAGTGGCTGGTAGCTGAATCTAGGACTGTAAAAGTGGTGGGCTGTGTAGTGTCTGATTTAGAGTTATTAACATGCTGGCTGTGTGGAACCTTTTATGGCATTTACTCATCAAGGGGAATTTGAAACCCATCAGCAGACAAGGGGGAATATACAATAAAAAGTTGCTGAAAGGTTTAAAATCAATCTGCTTTGCACCAGCTTAACTTGTTGCTAGAAAAGCTGTCCTTGTTTAATTACAGAGCAAGCTAAACTTTTCAAAGGCCTGCCCATTTAGTGTTTACTTGACTTGTCTACATCTGATGGAAGAGAACTAGGAATTTATTAGGCATCGACAAACGGAGTGGGCTGAAGGATTTTCTCCAACAGTGGACTGAGCTCAGTACCGCATAACATCAGGTTTTGTGTATCCAGTCAAACACATTTACTATTACAAAACAATCAGTCATTTAATCACTGATGAAACAAAACAGAAAGCTCTTAAATGTATCCATAGCGTATTAATCTTTTCTTCTGTCTGTTCACTCTTTTGTCTTTGAGCCAGACACAGTGTATGTCGTCTTTGTCTGGTGCATACCCTTTATTTATATTGTAGTCCTAACACTGTTAATCTGCTCAATAATTTATAAGACAGCTGACCTCAACATTAGGTGAGCTATTGAACAAACATCAGGGAGTGTTAAATTCAGTTTAGGCACTGTAGTCTGAAAATGCCTCAGAGTCCACAGACTCCACTAAGCACACGTAATGCATGGAGGGAGCAGGCATACCTGGGCTTCTGCACATCCTTGTCTTCTGTTGTTACCCAGCTGATAAATATTGAAATCACAGCCTTAGGTGGGTGGACCACTTTTTGTCCTGTTGTCTCCTCTTTCAATTCTGTGGCTAAAGGTACAATCTTTGCACGCAAACCCTGTTTAAGTACTCTGTTACTAAGGAAACAAACTTGTCAAGCATGGACCATGTGGGAATAATGGTGATTTATTTAGAAAAGGAAAGGTTTGTCATTTTAAGCTCACTACTACAAAATTGCTTTTTGATTACCTTCAAGCTTATTGCATTGTCTTGTCACAATAAACTATGGGAACCAGTGGAAAGGTTAATAATTGTGGGCTTTGTTCTTGTCAGTTATTCTGCAAAAGATCATACAGGAGACCTGCACCCTTAGCTCAAAAGGAACAAATTTCAATAGGACTGGAGCAGGATCCTGGACTCCATTTTTTGTTGTTGTTGTTATTATTATCTATTTATTTTCTAGCTGCCTCCAAAGGCAGCATAGCTGAGATGTGCAGATTTGCAGACCGGCTACAAGGATGGACTCTGTGATAACACTGCAAAGGGTAGGCAAGGTTGTTTACACGTATTTTTCAGAGTGGGGGAAGGAGAAGGATCTGGGCAGGACAGGAGAAAAACCAGGAGATTTGAGAGTTCTTTGTAAGGTCTAAACTGTAGGACATTTTCTAAGCCCCGTCACCAAAGGTTCCTTGTTTGTTAGCAAATTAGTATTTTATTTTATTTTATTATTTTATTTTAT
>NW_010526731.1:0-2730 GCF_000687285.1 Phaethon lepturus
AAGGGGGTTGTGGTGAGGTGGATGTTGATCTTTTCTCCCAAGTTAACTAGCAGTAGGATGAGAGGAAATGGCCTCAAGTTGCACCAGGGGACGTTTAGGTTGGATAGTAGGTAAAATTTCTTTGCTAAGAGAGTGGTCAAGCATTGGCACAGGCTGCCCAAGGAGATGGTGGAGTCACCATCTCTGGAAGTGTTCAAAAAACGTGTGGATGTGGCGCTTCAAGACATGGTTTACTGGGCATGGTCGTGTTAGGTTAATGGTTGGACTTGATGATCTCAAAGGTCCTTTCCAACCTTAATGATTCTGTGATATGTAACTCAGCCAAGCTGGGTACCTCCTCATGGCCAGAGATCAACCTGCTGAGAAGATGCATTAACCAGTGTAGATTTACTTAATAGCTCACACAGACTGGATTCATATGCTGTCTTTCAGATAACTGAGTATTTATTTACTCTGTGAAAGTGGATATAAAGTGACAGCAAAAGAGTGCCACTAACACTGCATCTTCATATTAAATAGATAGTGATGACTTCTGAAGTTTAAGGTAATGGAAAAACTAGATGTAGCACTGTAGAGCAAAAGAGCACACGTTTTTCCTCAGAATTTGTACAAGTTCTAAAGTTTTGAGTCAGAGTAACCGCTTCTACTTTTTCCTATATTATCAGGGGAACAGAAGCAGGTTAGGAACTTTTTTTTGAGAAACTACTTATGCTTTGAATTAAACTTGACATGCTTTATTTAGAATGTTTTTTCATGCTTCATTTTTCCAGAACATCAAATAGACTTTTCTTGGTCTTAAGACTTTTCATGAAAATGTTGTAATGCTGTGCTCACGCTGTATGAGTTTTTACATTTTCAAATGGTAAGTCAAAAAACTATCACTTGATCTGAATTCTTAACTTACACAGTGAGAAGATGCCATGGTTGGCCTTCTTTCAGTATTACAGAAGATACTTCCACATACATGTACCAAGTTAGGGAACTATTCCTTACAGCTTCTAGACATGATGTGTTTCACTGAAATTTAATGCTAGATAATGCAGAGAAGAGAGGAATCATAGTCTCCAAAACAAAATCAGGTTTTCTTCAGGTTACATAAGCAGTAGTGTCCTCATTTGAAGAGCAGAAAAGAAACTTCCCAGATTCTCTGCAACAACCAGCTGATTAATTGGATACACTGAATTCTTAATACTCTCTTTGACTTCCCCCTTCCTTTCTGATACTTAAGAGTCATTTTATGTTGTAATCTCAAGAAAGGACTGTTGTTTATGGTTCTACACTGTGCAGGTGAGGGAACTGAGGGTGTAAAGCTCTATAGAAAAGAAGAAATTAAAAAGACTATTTCCCCCATTCTCTCTTCTTTCTTCCTAATGCCCTAATTCTCTCATTACTGCTCTAAGGTTCGGCTTTTTAGGATTTATTAATTTCTAGTTTATTTATTTGGTTTTTAATCCATTCCCTAGTTGACTGCCTTGATCAGTACACAGACATAAACTGATGCCTGGATATTTTTTAAAGATCCTTAACTGATATGGATATTTTAAATTATTTATGTCACTAGTATAAGTGCTTTTGATTGGTTTTATAAGAGGAGATGAGTTTTAAGAAGATATGCAAAAAGCTTGAGCCTTGATGCGTCTTCCCAAATCTGCTTGACAGTACGCTCCTGTTCCACTTGCATTAGGTACCATAGCAACTGCAGGGAGGGAAGCCGAGTATCAAAGAACTATTTCAGCTAGGGAAGCAAATCTGTAGTTAGAAGCAAGAACAAACCTACAATCATGATTTTTTTCACCCTACTACCTTGTCTGTTCTGTATCTAATTCAAAAAGTATGACTGAGGAACAGCAATTTGAATTGCAATTTTTTTTATCTTTTCCCCCTCAGGCTCCAGTGACTCACTGGTGACACTGTCTAAGAGTTTAACAGAACTTAGTCCCTTACTTTTAAAATATAAATATATACTATATACAGTTTATGTAAGTAAAAACTGCAAATATAGGTGTAGTCATTTGAATTACTTAATTCCATTTAAAACAGACATATTTGATTGTATTTCCTTTGACCATTACAGGACCAAATGCCTCTACCTCACATGTAGACGCTAGATGTGGACATCTAGTCTGAAAGCATGAACTTGAATTTTTTGCCCAAAATATAGTGCCATTTGTTTTTCTCCAGGTTATACAGGACATCCTCCATGCGATCAGAAGATATGGCAGAGGACAAACAGGACCAGTACCTCTCTATAGAAGTAGGAGGCCTGGAGGACAGACAGGACACCCTATGAGAGCTAAAACCACGCCAGATAGATGCCTGTTGCGCAGCTGAATCAAGCCCTGAGTCTCATACCAATGATTTAATGTCAACACCTTTGCCTCTGGGAGGGTCACACTGCACCATATCACTAACCTTTTTTGTTCTTATGCAGTTACCTTCTCTTCTCCTCATGGTCCCCTTCTAACTTTGCACTATTTCATCTTCCACATTCTTAACTGTTTTGCTTCGCAGTACAGAGCGCAGAAAGAGGGAAAATTAAAAGTTCTTTAAACCAAAGGGGTCATTAATCTGTTTCACAGTAAGGACTAAGTGCAGTAAGTGTTATATTTAAATCTTAAATTATAAGATTTAAAAACAGCAGGTTTATGATCACCAGGTGTAAAAGAAAGAAAAAAGCCAGCTTAACAAACCATTAAATATAAAATGGAAATATTAAACAAAGAACTAACT
>NW_010526731.1:2761-6251 GCF_000687285.1 Phaethon lepturus
AGGGAGTAATCGCTACAAAATTTCCTTAAACATTAGCTCCTGCCTAGTAACACATTAAAGGAAAAGCCCTTGCATAAAAGAAATTACAGATTTTAATCCTCTACTTTGAAGGAAACCCTTAAATTAGATGGCTATTTCAGTTTATTTTTAAAACAACAAGAATAAGTCATGAAGAATCAAGTCCCTCATGGGACTGATCAAAATTGAATTTGCAGTTTCCTGTGCTATGCTGACAATCATTTACAATAAAACCAGAATGAGAAAGGGAAACTGTCTGTGGGGACCACTGAGCCAGGTAATAGCTTCCGTATAACACAGTCACACAGCAGAAAGAAAATTAAAATGTAAATAGAATTTTAATATGGTTGAACTAGGCCTTACTTTGCTTACAGGATTCTTGCTTGCAGCTTTTAAGTAACATATCAGGAGTGACAAAACTAAATACTCATTGATGATAATCAGATATTTTACATTACCAGCAATTTGTTTAAAATAACATGAGGTTAAAACTGTGTTAGGCAAAAGCAAGGAAATTAGCTTTCAGACTACTTAAGTTTCAAATTGCCATGACATAATGGGAGCATGCTCAATGCAAAGCCATGTTGTAACTTAACATTTCTGGTCCCATTCTGTACATTGATAAGCTTTGCAAATTATAACTATGTTATCCCTTCTTACAAATCACAAAGACCTTGTAGGTACAACAATTATAAGCTTTGCAAATTATAACTATGTTATCCCATCTTACAAATCACAAAGACTTTGTAGGTACAACATAAAGAACAAGGATTATTTCAAATATTTAAATATTTTTAGATGTCTAACAATAAATATATTTATACATACATAACACATTTTTAAAAAGCACAGAACAAAGACACACTCTACTCCAGTATAAAAATAACACATTAATTTGATTTGAAAGAAATTTTCTCAGCCACATAATATGCCTGATCCTGCAGAACATCTATACTATACTTTGCACAAGTTTATCTCATTCAAAACAAGCAGCCAGCCCACAGCAGTCACAGTGGTCGTAGTGGAGGGGAACATCCATTGGAATTTACATGCATCTCTCTTCATTCTTTAAGAGAAGTTAGTTAATCGGCTCTCACTCAGCACATAATTCTTTCTTTTTAAAGTCCTGGTGACCATAGAGGATCTGCTGAAAAGGGCAGCAAAATTCATGAGATATGGACAACTAGAAGTATATCCAGCCCAGAGTTCATACATGCCTTGAAAAACACTTGTTCTGAAGTAATTCAGGCCTGGCAGGTGAAACTATGTCAGTGCAGACTATATTTAGAGATTATACAAATAATTAAAAATACTCACTGGCACAGCAGCATGCAGCCTTCCTTTGTGGCAGGTGAATACCATAACCACTGAAGGACAGAGCTAATTTTTCACTTTGCTTCTGTCCCAATTAACATTAAGTAGTTATACAGACCAGAACAGCTGCACAGGGAAATCTAAGAGTTATATACTGCAAAATAAATAACCCAGAAAACAGGCAACTCAGTAATCTGCTGTATTTTTAGACACTATCCAAAAATCCTACATAAATAGCTACTGTACATGTGCTGAACAGCTATGCAGCCGATCTACATTAAATGTGTAGCATTCTGTACTGTGACCTGCTATGCATATGCATTTTAAATGCACGTAAATAGTGAATATAAAACATTCTCTTCTGGAGCTCCACGATCAGCAGATCTTCATTACAGCACTCCTCTAGTCAGCACAGACCAATTTGCAAGCCCTTAATGCAAGTTGAGATTTGCAGATTTATTAATTGACACTATGTGTATCAATAGCTCTTTTAAGACTCAGAGTACAGTTGCCTATGCCTGCTGATGACCTGTTTAATATTAGTAAAAGTTTGTTTCACTACCACTGTTAAAATCACTATGCCACCTACTTCATTACATGACACAGACATATCTGTCTGCTTCATTCCAGAAGAACAAAAACAAAAGTACATAATCACTTCCTATTTTGTGGGTAAGCAAACTGCCACCTGATGAGCAAAGGGGTGAACACTACATTTCACATTACGTGCACAGAACTACTTGCATGTGTCTACCTCTCTGGCAGGAGGGAAGCAGTTTGCTCCAAGCAGTAAGCCAGCTTTTATCGTGAAGTAAATGAAAACCATCATCTCCAAATAGCTGATAGGCTGGAAACTCAAATATTAGCCTATTGCTCAATAACCTGCCTGTGTTCTCAGACCTTACTAATGCCCTTGAGCTACATTAGACAGGGTGACTGTAAGGTTTCAGAGAGCAGGGAACTTCTGAGGGCTGTGGCTTTGGCGTGGATAATATACACACTGGAGCACACTTTCAGACACCTCAGTGTAGGTATCTAAATATTTGAAATTTAACCAAGTGTCCAAGCTTTCACTACAGTCAAGGGTGACACTGGGCTCAGTTCAGTTGTCTAACCATAGGTTTCACAGAACCACTAGGTTGGAAAGGACCTTCAAGATCATCAAGTCCAACCATTAATCCAGCACCACCGTGTCCCCTAAACCATGTCCTGAAGCGCCACATCCACACGTTTCTTGAACACTTCCAGAGATGGCGACTCCACCACCTCCTTGGGCAGGTTGTTCCAACGCTTGACCACCCCCACGGTGAAGAAATTTTTCCTAATATCCAAACTAAACCTCCCCTGGCGCAACTTCAGGATATTTCCTCTCATCCTATCGCTGGTTACTTGGGAGAAGAGACCAACACCCTCATCGCCACAACCCCCTTTCAGGTAGTTGCAGGGAGTGATAAGGTCTCCACTCAGGTCTCCTATTCTCCAGACTGAACAACCCCAGTTCCCTCAGTCGCTCCTCATAAGACTTGTGCTCCAGACCCCTCACCAGCTTTGTTGCCCTTTGGACACGCTCCAGCACCTCAGCATCCTTCTTGCAGTGAGGGGCCCAAAACTGAACACAGGATTCGAGATGCGGCCTCACGAGCGCTGAGAACAGGGGCACAATCACTTCCCTACTCCTGCTGGCCACACTATTTCTGATACAGGCCAGGACGCTGTTGGCCTTCTTGGCCATCTGGGCACACTGCTGGCTCATATTCAGCCGGCTGTCAACCAGCACCCCCAGGTACTTTTCTGCGGGCAGCTCTCCAGCCACTCCTCCCCAAGCCTGTAGCGTTGCATGGGGTTGTTGTGACTCAGGTGCAGGACCCAGCACTAGGCCTTATTAAATGTCATACAGTTCACCGCTGCTCATCGATCCAGCCTGTCCAGATTCCTCTGCAGAGCCCTCCTTACCCTCCAGCAGATCAACACTCCCACCCAACTTGGTGTCACCTGCAAACTTACTGAGGGAGCACTCCATCCCCTCATCCAGATCATCAATAAAGATATTGAATAAGACCAGCCCCAGAACTGAGCCCTGGGGAACACCGCTTGTGACTGGACACCAACTGGATTTAATGCCATTCGCCACAAGTCTCTGGGCTTGGCCATCCAGCCA
>NW_010526732.1:0-20434 GCF_000687285.1 Phaethon lepturus
CTTGGCCTTATTAAACCTCATACAGTTGACTACGCATCAATTTGGTAATGGGGAGGACATTAAGCCATCTTATTTGCTATTTCCAGCCACCACCTTGCTCTATTTTATTTTGCATCCTAGAGGAAGCATCTCTCTTATAACTGCTCCTCCTTTCAGCCCCTTTGAGGCATGCAAGGATTCAACACAAGCCAGGCATCGGGATCCTGCCCCCCGTCTGGACTCAGAAGACCTGGATGTCAGCAGGGCTGCCAAGGCACCCAGAGGTCTGCTCGCCCATCGCCCGGGGACGTCTGCTTACCAAGCCGGTCACAGCCCCACACCAGGCAGGGCAGGCTGGAGTCACTCAGAAATTGGGATTTGCTGGTGCTCCCCGTTCCCCCTGAGGAACAGCTGCCCTGGGAGCGTGACGGTGGCCAGCAGCGCTGGGGAGGAGATGCTCCATCTCCCCATCTCCCACCGAGTCGGCCAACACAGAGAAATGAAAACTGTGCCACGCTGCACGAAACCACCCACCCTCTAGAATTTCTCCTTCCAGGAAATACCAACAAAAAACCACAATTCACAGTCAAAACCAAGCCCTTTCTTTTTTTTTTTTAAAAAAAAAGCTGTATGTAGTGAAGGAGGCCACCTTGTCCAGCAAGTGTGGCCAGGCTGGAACTACAGCCACATCCAGTTGCTCCCGACTCAATCCCTGCTATAACCAGAAGACAAACCCAAATCTTTTCATCACCACTGTATTTTCTTTTACCTCCTGCTACCAGGGCTGCCTCTCCTGCCTGGGCCACAGGCTTTTACGGTAGAACCTGGCTCTCCCTAAGCAGACCTCCTAGCGCTGGCATGGCCAGCCCCGATCCAGCAGCAAGGATGTTTTTGTTATTAGTAGCCAGGTGAGGGACCACATACGCTCGAAAGTAAAGCCTGGTTTCAAGACATCTTCATGATGCAGCCCGTGGTAAGCAGAGCCGCGTCCAGCAGGCATCACCTCCTCAGCTTGGCACCACGCAATCAGCGCGGGGTTATAAAGCTTTCCTTTACCCACGCCCTGCACGCGGAGCTGGTGGTTATGGGCTCGCAGAGCCCGTAGTTCAAACAGCTTCGTCTCTCTGCCTTGGCAGCGGGTGGGCAGGCGGGCACGTCCGCTTCCTGCGCCGCTACAGAAAAAACGCTCTTTGAAATGCAGATCCTGCCCCGCTGTGTTCCCTGCACCTTTGTAGGTGCCAGATTTACAACGCCCTCGCGTCTTGATCGCTGGCCTTACACCGAGGCCCGCTGTACCGCCCGTGTACGCCGAGCTCTCGTTAGCCTTCGGGACCGCGCAAACCCCAGGAGCCTTTTACCTCCCTCGGCTTCTCTTGACTGATGCTCTGGCAGGGAGACATGGTGGTGCAAAGCCCAGGATCAGCAACAGCCGGCCAGATCACAGGATGCTTTTCAAGATCAAGTCCCTGGTTCAGAAAGCTGCTCGGAGGAGCAGTTATTCACCTCTGTCCTGGTGCCAGCAAGGGCGAGATCATGAATGAGAGCAAATTACGGCTCGTGCAACAGCAGCTGGAGACATCAGTCCCCTTCTGGGCATGGGCAATCCTTGCGCAATGGGGAGCGCGTCCAGGGAGCTTCAGATGGAGATGGATTTGGGATCCCTGCAATGCTGAGGCTGCTCACCTCCCCCTGACGCAGGTGTCCGCCCCAGCCTGTCTCCCCTGTCCTCCACCAGCAAGCTCAAGCTGCCAAGGGGAACGTGGCTCGCAGTCTGCTGGCAGACGCCCCATCCTTTTCAATTACGTGCAGTCCAATTCCCATCACGAGGAGGCGAGCCAGGAGGAAATGCCACCGAAGTCAGCGGAGTCATGCTGCACAGTCTGGAGTGAGCAGGAGGAGATGCTAAGCCTGGCCTACACGCATCATCTGGGCTCCTTATGCCTGTCCCATGCTGGCTCGATCCTCATTTAAATTTATGGCATCCATTCCCAAACTGGCAGGACGCGTTTACAATTAATAAGAGGGACATGGGGAGATGTTTGGCTTTAAGTCAAAAACGACACATTAGACACAGTACCAGCCTCTGCTCTCCCCAGTGGAAAGCCTGCTCTGAAACCTAGTTCCCCGCTGCCAGACGAAAAGCCAAACCAGACAGCCTTGACCCCAGCAAACACCACCCATTAAAACACACAGCTCCAGTTCAAACCTTTCCCGGGCTTGAGCCTTAATGATTCCTGAGCTTTGAGCCCTCAGCCTGGCTGAGCCCACTCACTGGAGATGCACCGTAGAAGTGGGCACCAGTGCTGAAATCCTCTGGAGGGAAGCTAACTCACCCCAAAACTTTGGTAGCCACCGGCCAAGGGAATGGATGCTAAGGGAGTGTTCCTGCTGGCCCAGCTCCTGGATTAGGGGAGCGAGCCCTCTTTTTACTGCCTGCCCTCTCCCCAGGCTTAGGACAGCTCAGAAGGGTGGCTCAGGAGCTGCCCAGGATCTCCATCCCAGTACTTCTGTTACACCAAAAGCTCTGGAAGCATGGTCATGCCCAAGGCTGCAGGACCTGCCCAAGGCAAGCCCAAAAGCCAGCACTGTAATGCGGCATGGGAAGCAAATAGAGGAAGATCAGTAGCTCCACGAATTTCCTAGGGCCTTGTAACAGCAGAGGAATTATTTCAGAAAATTATAAGATCGGAGGAAGCCTCCAGGCACCAGGAGCCAGACAAAGCCCTGTGCTCCCTGTTAGCTGACCAGGGAAATTCCTCCCTGTCCCCAGATGTGTTTCCAGCCATGGCCACTCTCCACCACCTCAGAGAGAGACAGGACCACCACCAAACCCAGGAGCCAAATTAGGCTTCAATGGAGACGAGGATTCCTCCCTGGACCCTGTGGAGGACAGCAGATGCCCTGAGGCGTGGGATTAATATAAGCTAAAGACAGCTTGAACAAAGATCAATCGAGTCTCGCTTCAACACATCAGATATCCAAGGACTCCCCTCTGGAAAGGCTCTGAATGAACAATTCTTCCCATGAATATTGAGCACTACCTTGAAACAGTGGCTGTCCCTTCCCACCCACCATCCCTTTTGAAGGCCGCTCCAGAATTACCTCTTTCAAGCCTCAGAAATTGCTTCTAAAAACCCATTTAAATTTATTTATGACCATCTTACCGCACAGGGGTGCATCTTTCCTGACCAAAGACATTACAAAAGCCACCACATTAACAACTGGATGTCTTTTAAACCTTACTGGAAGGTAAGGCTAATCCCACTTACTACAGAAAGTCTGGGATGCAGCCAAAGTGCCTGCCCTGTCCTGACATGGGGACACTTGGTAGGATCCCCTGCACTCTCCTTCCAGAGGAGAAGGGAGGGAGAGTGACCAAACTTCTTAAAGCCTGGTCCAATGCCCCAAAAGATGTATTTACAGCCTCCGTGGCTGAAACACTATAAACTTTTATTTCACCTCTGCAAAGGCTCTTTTGGGCTCATCTGCCGTGGAGATGAGGCCAGCAGTGAGCAGAACCTGGCCCTTCCCTCACGCAGTGGTTGATGCCAAGAAAGGAGAAACGTACCCATCCAGACATCTGGGGTGGGAGGAGGTCCCCGTTATCTCCATGGCAGGACTATGTGGCAGCCTTTCCAGCCTGTACTGCAGGGGCTAAGGCCATTCTTCAAACTCCATGCTGCTTTCTAAGTGATTTCGATCTCCCATTTCACACCAGGAAGGACCACTATGCTTCTGAGACCTTTTGGAAACTTAAATGAAGAGTCAGAGACTATCAAGAGATTTGCAGCTGTGAGAGCCAGCAGCGGAGGGAAATGCTATCCATCTCCAGGAGTAGAAGCTGAGGGGCTGAAAACTGGCGTCAGACCCCCGGGACCTCCTGGAGATACACTGAGTGCCAGGGCTGGCTGGGGACCTGGCCTCCAGAGCCCCGCTGGAGACAAAGACTATGCCTGGACCATCTTTTATAAGGCCACAGGAATTCAGAGGGTACTTCCACCCCAGTAAAAGTTTGAGATTTAGATGCTCAGGGATACAGTTGGACCAATTTCCTTGATCTTTTATTACCCTGGTAAATAATTTATTGGGACAGCCATTTTAAAAAATCCCATAAAAGACCCATAAAACATATTTATCACACAAAAACCCCTGCTCCTCAGCTCCAACCTACAAGCTGAAAACTTGTTTGTATACTTCACTGCACATAAACTAACCAATGCCTTGTGACAGCTTTAAGCTTTTTAACAGCTCTCTCCCTGCTGCTCTTTATTTCCATTTTTCTCTCTGTGACTTCAGAAGGAGAAAAAACACCCAAAGAAGAACCACCACAACAGGAGAGGTTTCTGCTTTTGGACAGATACTGACAATTGGGAACTGCCCCCCAGTTTTTCTGACACCCAGAAGCTTTGTCAAATGATGCTTCTTTTGGCTGAAAAGCACAACTCAAAGCTGCGGTTTTTCATAGCGCGTCAGGACACCGGAGTTGGCAGCCATACACAGAGGGACAGATGCACGTGTGACTGCGGTGCTAGTGGCACAGGCATCAAGCCACCTCTTTGTGCCTTAGTTTCCCTCCTGAGATCAGGAGGATCCATGAGGCACTTCTGTCATCTTCTCCTTGCAAAGGGCTGGGTCCTTTTTTTGTCCAAGACTTGAATAAACACAGAATCTAAAAAAAGGGCTGAGGAATGTGTTTTCCCACACAAAACATGCAAGAGCCACATGAACCAAAGTTTTTTGTCATTCCTTTGGACAGCAGAAGACCAGGTCGGATGAAGCCTGGCCAGCAGGACGAGACCTCAACACGCTGCCAAAGTACAAAACCAGAACCCAAACCACATTTATTGCTGAGAGCGGGATGCCTGGTGCCAGACAGTCACATAGCCTCCAAAAGCAGACCAACCCATATCCCCTTGCCCTGTGCCCACAAACCCAGATCTCATCAGGGACACCTTTACCCAGCAAAATACCAACAAATGCAGATGACCTGGCATGGGACAACTGACCTTCACACCCAGGGATGGGCTGAGGTATGCTTCTCCTCTTCCCATCAGCAAGGGGAGATGTGGGGGCAGCTGTGAGGCTGGATCGAGCCCAGAGCCCCTCTGCCGTGATGCAGAGCAGACCTTCCAACCACGCAGAGAAGGACTCTGAGGAGGGAGAGCACAGCCCTCTCACGTTGGGTCTGCCGAGCTGGCCATCTGAGGGCTGCCAAGGCACAGACACCCAGGCGTGCACAAAGCCTGCTCCAGATGGCATCCGTCAGAGGCAGCCAGGAGCTGTCTGGGTCAGAGTGCTCCCCATGCACAATTTGGCTCTCCTCCATCCCCAGACATCTCCAAAAACCCTCATCCTGGTCCTAGTTGCACCACAGGAGTGATGTAATCCATTAAAATGCCTTTCAGGACACGGTCAACACTCCCACTGTGCTCCCTGTTTCCACCAGCTTCCCCTCTGCCTTCCCAAAGCGCACACCAGGCACTTAAGCTACAGCTCCTTTCATACCAGCATGAGCCAAAACGGTCGTGTCCACCCTGGCTGGTTCTCCATACTGGCTGCTCTCTGCCTCCACCACCTGCTCTACAGAGAGATCAGAAGTCCAGAGCAAACTTGAGCAGCCAGCATGGTCAGATGATGAAGAACAAGCTATGAAATGAAGGTCAGTGGGCAAAGTACGCGGGGGCTGGGGTCTCTGCATGCTGGGCATCACTTCTGCCCAGCTCAGTGTCCCCCATTGCTGTGGGTACCCTTCAGGGCACATGAGCTCACCCAGTCCAGCAAAGGTAGCCCAGCTGCATTGTAAGCCAGTCTCCAGCAGCTTAAAGCCCAGCAGAGCACCATGGAGGCTGGGACAGAGAGTGCAGATGAGGGGGGCAAGAAAAGCCTTTCTCTACCAGGCCCTCAATGTTGTTGCTTCTGTCTCACCTCAATTCCCTTCTCTTTCAACTGGTCCCTTGTTATTTCTTCCTAATATCTCCTCCCAGTCCTGTGGTCACCTCCCACTAGCACCAGCAAGACTACTGAGGATCCCAGCTGGCCTGGACAACCCCCATGCCCACCATCCTGCACAGCCTAGCACAGGTCCCAGCAGCACACACTGTCCTGGGTGGAAGCCAGAAAGGATGCATCGCCCACAGCAGCACAGCAGGGCCATCAGGTTTCCCTCCTTCCTCCTCAGGAAGTAAAATGGACACCATGAGCTGCAGTACGGATTAGATATCTCCCAGTTTTCCTGGGATGGTGATACAGTCCAGCACTGCAGACCCAAAGAGATCCCTATGGCCAAGGAACAGACACTGGCTGTGGCCAGCCCAGGAGAGGCTGGGAATCCATGCTCGACTTTGGGACCTCTTCCACCTTCACCAAGTCCCGCAGCTCCTTCAGCTGCCGCTTTCAAACTGATGAGCACATTAGCACTTAACTCCGTTTGCAGATTTAAAAGTCAAACTCTGCCACAGGAAATTAAAAGATAATGCAAGGAATTATTTAAAAAATTAATCTTTATTACTCTCCACTCCCAAGCTGCTAATAAAAAAAAAAAGTGTTCTTCATGCAGTCTCTATAAAAACAGGATTTAAAACAGAGGAAGAGAGGAAAGCAGATGCTTTAAAAAACCATCTTTTATCCCTCTGCCCCGCCTGCTGTAGCCATTCATCTGCACCTGAGTGTCAGCCCCCTTCACCCTGCTATCAGGGTAATTATTCCCCATTTCACTCTCATCCTTCTTCTTGTCCTCCCTGTTTTACATCTCCAGGAGATCAGCAACCCCAGTCCAGAGAGCAGCCTAGAAGGTGCTTTAATGGCACACCTTCCTTGCTCCAGGTATCTGAACACTGTGTGAACCAGGATGAATTGCAGCTCATTACAGAAAGGGCAGGCATTTGGCAAGTAAACAAAGCAGCTATTACGGAAGCCAGCAATAGCTCCACAACACCAGAGCAGGGTTGATACATGCAGGAAACCATGCCTGAAAGAGACGCCAAGGACCCTTGGCAGTGTTGAGAAGCCAGTATAAGAGGCTGAGAAGCAGGTAGAAATTGCACAGGCTTATTCAGAAGATGCTTTTGTCTAGGGCTGTGCTCAAGCAAGAAGCACAGTCCTCGGTTCTAGCTGGTGCTTGAGCCCACGGAGCCAGAAATGGGACTGCAAACCATTTCTGTGTCATGACAGCTGCCATCAGTTAGCCAGGCTTTGGTAGGTCCAAGAGCCACCACAACTGAGCAAGAACACCCAATCTAGCACATGAGAGAGATGGAGAAGCAAGAGCCATCAAACCCACCAGCTGTGTCCACACTGCAGTAAAAGAAACGGCCACAAGCACAGCCTTCTGGCCAGCTTCGGAGCGCATCTGGCCTGGGCCTGCTCAGGAGGACACCCATCACCAGTGCTCCTGCCAAAGAGGTGCCCCTGGGTCTGGTGGAAACATGGCCAGGCCTGGAAGGAGCAGAGGACTTCACAAAAGGAGAAACTGAGAGACCAAGAGCTGCCGCATCGCCCAGAGCTGGGGCTATGGAGGAGCCAGCAATCCCCCAGAACGTGCCCGGATGACCATTACTGCAGGAGCAGCCTCAGTGGAGCTGTAAAGTCCAACCTCTCCATCCCCAGATGAGCAGGCACCAAAAGCACCCCCATCCCTCCTCCAGGCAGCAGGCAAGGGCTGTTATCCCAGCACAGGCAGCTCCAACACCTCCTTATCATCAGGGATAAACAGAGTATTTGGCCTTTTCTGACTCCAGGAAGGGGAGACGCAGTCTGGAAATAAAAGCACTGGCGAGGAACAGGTGCTGGGGTGGAGGAAGGAGAAAGGCAGAAAGACAAGCAGGCTCAAACACGATGAAGAAGAAATCCCCGGGAGAGAACGTGCCTGCGGGCGCTGCTGGCCGGGACACCTGTGATCCCCAGCCGGGGCAGAAGCGGAGGGCGGACGTCGCAGTACGGCGAGGCAGGAGGTGGCTTTCTGACGGGGGGGTTGACTATGATTGATGGTGCCGCGCTGTGTTCTCACTGATGTAGAAAATTAGAGAGAGATCGGTTCAGATACGGGCCCATCCGAGACACTTGGTTGTGTCCATCTCCTGTACACAGGCGCCTCTCCTGGGAGCCAGCTTGTAGGCTCATTATTCAGAGTGCTGAACTGGGAAAAGCAACGCTGTTTTATTTTACCTTTTTTTTTCCCCCCCAAAACTACTTGATGGTATTATTCTTGGGAATATGTAAGGCGCTGATTTCGTCCCTCAGTTACTTGAGGGAAAGTTTGTTTGATTCTTCTCAGCTAGGAAAAAGTAGCCCTTCACTTTTTTCTTTCTCTCCTCGCCCAATATGGGGAAGAGGCTCTAGAAAAGATAGGAGCCATTTTTTCAGATGGAAATAGCTCCCTAAAACACAGTGAGTCATGCTGCACCCCAGGATGGATATGATAGTTGGGAACCACAGCAAGCAGTGCTGCTGTGCTAATGTCCTCCTGGTAGGATGATCCCCTCCTGGCTTCTCATCCCTTTGCCATTTAACCAGTTACTGTTCCCCTTATCACGGCTGCTTTCGTCCCTCCACTGCCTCTCTGCTAGACGGCAAAATGGTTTTAAAATGGCCTTTAAGCGGTCTTAAAAAAAAAATCCATGTATGCTTCCACATGAAATGATGAAGCCAATGGTCTAGATCAGCACAGGCTGGTGGGTCTTCAGGAGGTGTGTCACACCAAGGATCAGGAGACTACTGGGCCCTTGCCTTAAAACAATGCCATCCCTCAGTAGTAGGCATGGCATCCGAGCTCACGTTCCTTTAGTCCCAAGGTTTCCAAGCAGGTCTAGAAATGGTAGAGGAACCTCCCTGACTGCTGCCAACACAATCCCAAACAGTCCCTACACTCCCACCACAACCAGTCACCTCCGTTCAAACTCCCCAGGAGCTCCCAGGCAACTACACCAGCCTGGGGTGCAGCACAGGCTCTTCTCACTTGGTAAGTGTGGCTAGAGGAGATGGACTGAGAGGTTTGACGTGGGAACTTCCGCCTCTGGAAAGGGCAAGGAGATAGCTCAGTTTCCTTCACAACTCAAACGCAGCCACTGGTTTCTCCTGTCAGCTCTCCAGCTTGGGGCAGCTGAGCTTGTTCCCACGGCAAAAGGGCAGGTTTCTTCTTTTGCTCTTTGAGAATAGCTTTAAAACTTCCCCGTTTTGAAGCCCATCACCCACCACAGATACCCAGGCTCCTGAATTGGGGAGCTCCTCACAAAAAAACAGTAGCTACACTCAACCCTCCTTGGCTCCTTTGTTAAAAGGATGACCATGCCACCAGCTACAGCCCTGCCAGTGCTCCGAGCATCCCCTGGCTCACAACGCACCAAGGGCTGGCAAAAAGCAGCAAACACCAAATTCAAGCCAAAGCCTGAAGCAGTCAAGAAATCCCTACAGGAAGATGACTTGGAACAAAGCTTCCCTCTCCCTCCCACATCCACCAGAGACTGACCCCAGAGCATGCTACCAGTTTTTCCAGTGGTGGTTAATCATCTGCCCTCTGGAAGTCCTTTCTTGGGGTTCAGAACAATCCCCACACATTCCCCTGTTCTCCATCTGCTAATGGCTTCTCTCCACCCAGGCTGAGCTTCCCCCAGCCTGAGCTAAGGGTAGGAAATTAGCATTAAAATGATAGCTTGCCATTAGCCGTGCCTCGGCTCCCTATCTCGCTCCAGGAACAGCAAATGACAGGCTGTGATTTCCCTGCCGCGATGCAAAGGAGAGGGAGCAACGGCAGCCAGAAGCACTGAAGTTACCCAAGAAAAGTTTTAGGCTCATCTCTCCCGCTCCAGCAGCCCTTCGCCATCCCTGTCGTGCTCATCCACCGCACAGGCAATCCTACAAACAGATGGCACCTGGGCAGGAAAGCAGACAAATTGGCTCCCACCTGCAGGAGCACTAAGAGCTTTCAAAGCAGACAAGTGCTCACTCGCCAAGAGCCCTGCAGTGTGGAGACGCCAGAGGAATCTGCCATTGCTCGCCTTCCTCCCTCCTCACTGCTCCATGGCTCCTGCTGCATCCTTGCCTGGTGGGTAGCACACAGCTGGCTCCTCCTGGGAGCCGGTGGCAGGAGGGGACGGTCGCTGCTCCCCAAGTCAGCTGCCTGAAAGAGGTAATTCAGGTCGAGCATCAGTGGAGCGATGCTTTTCTCGTGTCAGCACAATGCTTTGGTTTGGAGGGCTCGCAGCTAGCCTGAAGCGAGAGGGTTTTCTTGGGCCCCCGCTGAACATCCATCTGCTTGTCAAAAAACCAGCTCAGCTCAAGCTGCCTGCTCTTTCCTCCTGCCAAAGCGGGAATCTGCCCTCCCAGAAACTTCCCCTCCTTGACCAGATAGCTGTGGCAAGAGCATGGAGACACTCATTTCATTGTCTGCCTGCCTGCCTCTCTGAGCCCACCTGGCTGAAAAGCATCTTAGTACATTGAGGCCAGAGAAGCAGCTCAGGTACCAGACTGCGGGAAACCAAGAAGCAGGAGGAGGTGAGCAAATCCATGGGTGTCAAGGCAGGCTGTCATCTCTTTTGGGGTACACGGGTGACCATGCAGAGTTACAGCATCTGAGCATTTCAGCTGGTACATTCCACCTTGCAGAGCCCCATAGCTCTGGTCACCTACAGCAGGGAAAGGGGACGCAGCAAGGCTGAGACGCGGAGGAGTGCTTGGGTGTTTTCAGCACATCTTATCTGGAGTCACCCACAATGCTGCTGAAAAATTCCATTCAAAATTACATTTTAACTTAATTTAATAAGGTCAAATAATCCCACCCCCCCCATCCTTAACCTCTCTTAAAAAGTACCTAGACCAGCAAGGGAAGGCAAATGTCCTCCAGCCCCAGCCTGCCGATCGCCTTGTAACGGGCCTGGGAGGTGGGATGCAAAAGGGAGAGGGAAAGGGACGGTAGTAAAAAGCAGGGTAAAACAGTTACCCCTTCCCTGGCACTCCCATCAGCAGCTGAGATGTGGGAGCGAGGAGAGGACTTGTCTGATGATGGATGGCACAGAACTGATCCTTGGCAAGGCGGAACAGGAGCAGAAGGAAACACTGCTCCCAAAGGCGACTCACACCTCCTTGAGATAAGAAAAACAACGACCAGAAGCAGCAGCAGCGAAGGAAGGGAACAGACTCTTCTCCCTGCACGTTTGGTATTCATCTCTGGCCTGTCAGAGGGGGCCACGATCCAACCGCACATTTGTATATTCAGTGAGCTGTACACCCAGCTCGGCCGACTCCTGACAGATGCAGATGGCAAAGCCATTTTTCATAAGGTGAGGGGAAAAAGAGAAAAAGAAAAAAAAAACAAAACAAAGACAGGCTCAGGCATCAGCTGGAAAAGATGCAAGACAGGATCAGGGCTAAAGAGAACTAGGATCAGATTAAATTCTTGGATCTTTAAGTGCACAAAGAGGCCCGTCCCCTGCCTCTGTTTTCTAAGCATGGCCTGGCAGCGGCAGCTACCTTCATTCTCTCCTCTGTAACCAGTTGGAAAACAAAATCTGGACCCTGAACAGCACTAAGGCTTTGTTGAATTGGTCCTCGAGGACAGAAGGCTGGCAGAGGGGCTGCTGGAGCGGTGCAAGCACAGGCACTCTTCTACGAGATTAGCTCCTGTTTAGAGGAGGCGAGAGACAGCCTGCAGAGAACATTAGCCATTAACACATGTTTGTTTGCCCCTCAGACCCTGACTTAGTTCAGGCCTCGCCCCCAAAGAGCACAGATGGCTCCTGGGGCTCTGAAGGGACATCCCTGTCAGACCTTCTGCTGGTACAAGGGTGCCAGCATGGCAAAGGACGGCTCCGTGCAATGCTCCCCATGATGGCAAACACGGCAGCACCCAATGGCCCCGGTTTGTCTCAGCCAGTGACAAGGGTTTGCCCTCTGCCCCAGGTCACCACGCAGCAAAGAGGCATCAGTGACACAGAGCTGCTTACTGACACACAGCAAGAAAAGTGATGCTCAGTACAGTATACATCGTCCCTTGGACAGCACATATGCATGCCCCGCTCCGCATTGGGAGCCAGTGGTTCTTGATGTAAGCCAAGGGGAAGGGAAAGGAAAAGGAAGAACTACCCTCACGGAGGGAAAGATTTCACCTCTGCCAGTGACATTCTGTCATTGTCATCGCCAGCCATAACATCACCCTCTTGATGTGAAATCTAAGTTGACAGTGATACAGGAAAGGAGCGGAGAGTGATACAGGAAAGGAGCAGAGAGGGCAGCAAACTCTGCCCAGTCCTCTTTGTAACCCAAACCCCCCCTGACTTCCAGTCTTTGCATGAAGAGCGAGTACCTCATCACCAGGTTACTAAGCAAGTAGATCTTCCTTGTCCAGAACCATGAAGTAATCTTTCCTTGCAGTTATCCACCCTTCTGGGCAACTCTGAGGAGAATTTCATTTTAGTATCTGTTGTATCCTCTTCATTTCTGAAATGAGAAACACACGCAGAAGCCACCACCTCCCTCGCAAACCAACACATACATCCATAAGCTAAAGTCACCGAAGCCTGAAGAGTTTCTGGTGCAAAAGTCCAGGTGCTTTAGACCCATCTGAGGTGCATCAAGCACCACCGAGCCCTGCTGCCTGTGGCATTTCCAGCTGACACTCACTCCCCCTTGCCCCGGGAACAGGGGAGCGCAGGGCTGGGCAGAAAGGTTTGGCCAAAGGTTACTGCCGGGACCTGGTAGAAATGTCATCCAGCAACATATGCTTCAAGAAAAAGAATCATTCCCAAGCAGCCTGGCTCCATAATCAAAGCATCAGAGCAGCTGACTTTCCTCCCCCAAGTCTCATTGGCTCCAGATTTATCCTGTCTCAGGTCTCTCTCCCCCCATAAGCCAGCACGTGCCTTTCCTTTCAATAGGCTGGCACTGAAACTCAGACAGCTGAGATCATAGGAGAAAAAGGAAAACAAGGCAGGTGATGGGTTCAAGAGAAAAAAGCTCAGGAGCCAGACTTTCCTTTAATTGTTGCTACTCTCAGTCCTGAAAGGGAGGAAGGGGAAGTGAGAGGTACCTTAACGTAAGAGCGCTCCAAAACCACAAGCCACCTGATTTTGCATCCCAAACCAATGCCCTAACTGCCAGGCTGTGTCACCTTCCTCTCAGGAAGCTCAGATCAGATTCCTGATAAAACCCATACCAGAAGACATGAACATCTCTGCGCTTGTCACCCCCCCCAGCCGGGGAGCCTCTTCTCAGAGGGCTGTGCACATGGTGGGCACCCAGAAAGCAAGGAGAGGAGATGAGGCTCCCTGTGAGTCAGAGTCTTGGGGAATGTTGAGCACTGGCTTACCTTCACCGCAGAGATGTGACATTAATCCAGGATCACAGGCAGACCCAAAGAGAGGATGGTCTTCAAGGAGTTTTAAAAAAAAAAAAAGATAGATGTCAATGGTCCTTTGCAAAGAGCTAAAAATACCAGAGTTTCTGTTGGCTTTTTGGTGTTCTTTTTTTTTTCTCTCCCCCTGCTGCCCCCAAAGGAATGTGCCACACAAATTAAAACAATTTCCCTCCAACCTGCAAGATAGGACCAGGCAAGGCGTGCTTCAGCTATGAGTGAAAGAGATGGAGCCTGCTTTTGTCAGCAGCACGCCAGCCCCGGGGAGACGAGGTGGGGGACGGCAGGCACCGACCACAGGGATCCTGCTGGCTAATTCCCAGTAACCGGGACAGACAGGTCTGTGCTGGGCGCCCAGCTGGGGTGCAGGGTGTGTTTCTCCAACACCACAGAGACATCAATAACAGAAGGGAGTTCTGGGCATCTCGACTGCCCTGGGGGATGCAGACTAAGAGCAGATGCCTGTGACAGTGGGCTGTGAAACAGCCTGCCACGGAGCACAGAAAGCCTCCACTACCCCAAAGGCAGGCCTGTTACATTTGCAAAACGTATTGCAGGAGGCAGAGCCCATTATACCTCCTGGACCTATGGACCTTATCACCCAAGGACATCTTTTTCTGGGGTATGTGGCTCGCAACCTAGCACCCATTTCCTCCATTCAAGAGAGGGTATGGAGAGTGCCAGTTTGTTTCCAGCATTGAATGCTCATCGACAGGCAGGAGAAAAAGCAAAGCCACCCCTACCAGGCTATAAAAGTGCTGCTTTGCTGTGCCACAGCTGTTTCTTACATCTGGATGCAGACAGCCCTTGAAGTGTTGCAGCCGGCACCAGCTCCTCAGTTAGCATTCCCCTGTCCCGTTAACGCCAGGCAGGGGAGAGGTCCGGCAGGCGAGGTGAAGGGGCACTTCATCTCTGTCAGGTTCTCCTCCGCTAATGAAAATGTTTCTTCAGCGTGTCCTAGGGAAGGTTTCCTTCAGCTCCAGCCCCTGTGTGATTGAAGGCTAATCTCTGTTACTCGTGGCTGAGTGGCAGCCCACGAGGAAGTTGATGTATTGTGTTTCCCTTCAACTCGACATTTAATGGTGCTGGCAAAAAGAAGAAAGAACACCAGATGTTTCCAGATTATAAGTGAAATCCTCCTGTAACATGGAGAGAGGTCAAGGCCGGAACAGGGGCCTCATGGATTGGGACCAGAGCACACCCCTATAAATTCAACCCCACTTCAAAGGGCCATTTCACATGCCAGTTGTGCTGGTTTTGGCTGGGATAGAGTTAATTTTCTCCATAGTAGCTGCTATGGGACTCCATTTGTGATCTGTGCTGAAAACAGTATTGATAATATAGCGAAGTTTTAGCTATTGCTGAGCAGCGCTGACACAGAGTCAAGGCCTCTTCTGCTTCTCACCCCACCCCACCAGCGAGCAGGCTGGGGGTGCACAAGAAACTGGGAAGGGACCCAGCTGGGACAGCTGACCCCAGCTGCCCAAAGGGACATTCCATACCATATGACATCATGCTCAGTATATAGAGCTGGGGGAAGGACGAGAAAGGGGGGATGTTCAGAGAGATTCCCAGGTAACTGTTACGCATGGTGGAGCTCTGCTGTCCCGGAGATGGCTGAACCCCCACCTGCTGAAGGGAAGTGGTGAATGGGCTCCTTGCTTTGCTTGTGTGCGCGGCCTTTGCTTTCCCTATGAAACCGTCTTTATCTCAACCCACGAGTTTTCTCACTTTTACTCTGTCAATTCTCTCCCCATCCCACCAGGAGGGAGCGAGCGAGCAGCTACGTGGGGCTTAGTTGCTGGCTGGGGTTAAGCCCCGACACCAGTGTGCCTCTTTCCCAGAGGCAGTCCAGCTGATCACACACGGCCACAGGAGGCAACATGTCCTGCAGCCGCTCTGGGGACACCACTGGCTTCCAACGAGATCCTCATCATCAGTCTGGTCAGTGCAGGGGCATAGGGGAAAGGCCAAGGTCTAGAGTGCAGAATATTTGAGGCCAAGGAGGAGAGCACGTGATGGGGCTCAGCACTCACAGGTGGTGGCCTTGGCTCCTCTGGCTGGCTTTGAACTAACCTCTGAAGCCTCAGGATACGAAGTTTCCCAATCTGCAGTGTAAGCTCCCTTTTAAAATGCTTGGAGACCTACCAATAAATAATAGAGAGAAAAAAAAGTCAGCATTGCAATCCTCTTGCTGGTGTGCTGCTCACACTCCAGGAGACACCCGGCTCCATGACACACCAACCTTTCTCCTCTGTTCCAGAGCTGAGTAAAGGGAACAGACAACTTTGCAAACATGCTCCAGACCATCCCCACTGACTGTTGCTCTCCTGCTGTTTCTGTCCTTGCTGGAACAACCCAATTACCCATCATGACGCTCTCTGCGCCCTCACCTGCAAAGCTTTGCACCTTTTCTCCTCCTTTTTTGCCGCAAAAACCCACCAGCATTGTCAAGGACACCCAAACACAACACAATCTCTGTTTGTTTTCCCTTCTCCCTTCCTCCCTCCCTCCTTATATCCCCCCAGCCCTGCCTGCCACTGCCACTGGATGCAGGGTGCTTACCACGAACCACACAAAATACATCCTCTAACAGCAAAACCTGGAGGAGGAGAAGGAGAAATTAAGAAAACAGACAGGAGGAAAAAGAAAAAACTTCCAGTTACTGGCAATTAGTGCTACTTAATGCTCACCCACCGAGCAGCTTGCCCCAGACACAACCGCTCTGTGTGTAGTGAGCGCACAGGGTGGCACACCATGTACCTGCACACACAGTGCACAGGTGAGTACACAAGGTGCTTGTTGAAGGTATTCCAACCTATTTGGTCATTTATGTGGGCAGTAATGGCCACAGCCCTTTTGGGGGCCTCCTATAGCCCAGTCAAATCAGGGATGGTGCTTTCCTCTGCTCCCACAAGCTGTGGCCCAAGCCCTGGGGCAGAGGCAAGGGCACTTACTCAGAGCTGAAGCCCAGCACGAGAAACTGCCCAAGGGATATCCATCCTCCTTCCCAGACCCACCTGCCTGGGTTATCTGGCTGGTTTTTCTTCCCAGGAGGGATGCCAGCTACAGACAGCACCACGGACTGCCTGTTGACGCAGTCAGCACAGCTCTTGCTGACAGACACCTTCCCCTTCACGGGAGGACATGCTTTGCTCCCAGCCAGGGGGAAGGTGGAGGCACCCAGCACGCTGCCACAGTGGAAGAGGCACTCAGCCAGCTGCTAATGCTTCCTACTGTCTTGGAGCAAAGGGCTGAATTAGCTTTTATTAGCTCTTAAGAAGAGCACATCACTCCTGCCCCTCTCCTCCTTGCACAAGGCTCATGCACAGACTCAGCTGTGCTGCAAGTGAAGCAGAACCAACTTACCTCTGTGCCGGTGGCCCCAAATTCCAGTTGGGTCATGTATAACTCTTATAAATCTTAGACAAGCTGGGAGTTAGGATAGAGCAATCCTCCTAAGGGTGCTGCAAGGCCCTCACTGCCCTAAAGTACTTGAAAAAAATCAGATGCTTGGCTTTTACATCCAGATCTCTCAGGTGGCACCACACATGGCCCGAAGGAGGGCATGATCTCCATGCCAGCAAAGCCAGAGCCACTGCACAGTCCCTACTGCTGACACCCAAATTCAGGGCTGTTATTTAGGGGTACGGTCTGTGGTTTCCCGCTGAGCACACCTGCCACGCGATGTATTCCTGACACTCAGCACCCAGCCATCAGCAGGGCTGAGGGATGGTGCTGCTTCAAGAGAAGTCTCTCTCAAGTCACTCTGGGGCTTGTTAGTGGGGTGATAAAAGGGATGAATGGCCTCAGAGAAATGCTCTGTCTCCTGCTGTGGCATTCATTACCCTTTAGCCCGGCAATTCTTCACACCAGCCAGGAGCTCTGGGCTTGCTCGTTTATCGTCCTCAGGGGCCGATTCCACAGGAGGCCACACTCTGCACTTGCGCTCGTCGCCCCAGGCAGCCCAAACGTGCCTGAAGAGCCCGCAGCATGGCAGCCTGAGCAAGATGGCTGGGGGCAGAACAGTTCTTCTCCTGGGTAGTCTCTGAGCTCATTGCCTTCCTCCCACACAACCAGCTTGCTCTCCCAAAGTCAGAGTTTGGTGATCTGAGCCACAGCTGCCCCCCAGATCTGCAGGAAAGAGAGCTGGGCACGTTTTCAGCCTAATTGCCTAAGAAGTGCAAAGCATATGCAATCCTGCTGCATCAGTCTGTCCTCTGCCCACTCTCCAGCAACTTCTGACACTGCGAACAGATTTCAACCTGATCTGACAGAGAAACAGAGGTCTCGGAGACAGTCAGCATCTATAAATTTCCTGGGAACAGACTGTCAAACAGAGGAGAGACATTATTAGCACCTTCCAAACTGTAGTGTATCATCCCTTATTAGACATCAGACAATCTGCGTGGGAGAAAGAGAGATGCTATAAATACCCCGGTAAGGGGAGATGCTATGCTCAGCACAAGCAGCTTACTAGACACCAGAGAATCCAAACCCAAACTATATATCCACAGGAGATGAGACTTCATGGATCCCACTGCACGCTATTAATGGGAGAAGGTTTCAAGCCTGCTTGGCTGATAGGAGAGCCAGCCAGCTAAGATGGCACGTTAGACTTTGGAAAGTCTCTGGAAGTGGGCTGTGTGCTCTTCCCTTGCCATTCTTCCAGCGACCAAGCCAAGGTCCCGCTGCATTTCCAGCTTGAATTACTATTCCAGCCATACGGATGAGTTCAGATGCTCCCTGAAATGAAAGGAACATGCCCAGCTCCAAGGGGAAACACTGATGGGCAGAGTGGCTCCCTCGTCCCTGCATCCCTGCAACCCTCCCAGTGCCTCTCCGCCACACAGACAGAGATTTCACCTTCCAGCAAGATGGTTCACCCACAGGCTGCTGCCAGCAAATGACAGGAAGGCAGCCCAGAGTCTGAGCAGCTTCCCACGGAGCTCACAGCAGGATCACTTACACATCAAGCTACCCATTAGTGGGCTGACTGATTAGTGGCACTTGTTATTGCAAGTGAGACAGAGCTTGTCCCTCTACCCCTGCTGCAGACCAGACCCACTGACCAAGTGTGTGAGAGCTGGCAGGCAGCAATGGGGGTGCAAAGCTCAGCCTTCCTCCAGCAGGACAGACGGATCCTCAGCATCCTTTCCTCCTTCTCCTAAAGGCTGAAGGGGACACAGCAGCCTCTTGGTTCTCCTTTAAAGTCAATTAAACAGTTCGCACATCACGCAGCACAATACAGCCTTCAGAGAGCAACACCAAGCAGCCATTTACTAGAGCTGCTGGCTGGCCCCTTCCTTGCTTACATCCTTCCGGTGACCCAATTAAGAGACCCTCATTAGGCTATTCCAGGGTGGAACCTGGAGTCGCTCTTGCCGGGAACTCCCGTCACTCGTCACCGCTCTCCGGTCCGGGAACGATTAGCGGCAAGCCTATGGTACACGGCAAGGCAGCGAAGGTCACTGGAGCTTGCTAAGGCTGAGCCCAGCCTTTCGGTGCTGTCTGACCCCTCCGCAAGAAAGCCAAACCCTATATGCAATTTGGGGACAGAGCAGAGCAATCCCTGTCCTCATTTAGGATCTCCACTGACTCTGTTGTCATCTGTTCACAGTGCCATTTCCAGCCTCAAGCACCGCTGGAAGTAATCAAGAAGCGGGAAACAGCCTTTTTCCCTCCACCTCATATGTGACCATGGCCCAGCTGGCCAGACGCATTTTGGGACTTCTCTGATTCACCCGGTAAAGGTCAAGTCCCAGGAGGTGCTGTCAGCCCAGTGGATCACGTATCACTTGTACCTGCAGGGCTTCAGCTCCGCAAAAAGAGAATTTAAACATGCACTGCAGCACATCCTTTATTCCAAAAAAGGATTTACAATTCAGGCGTGCTTGACTCCCTGTTCTGCCCAAGAAAAGGAGTCATGGGGGTTGAATCCAGGCTCGCGTTCATTTAAAAAGGAAAAAAAAAAAGAAAAAGAAAATCCAGTCGCTCTATCCTAATGGTTCTGATCCAACCTTTCACAGCATTGCATTGAGCTAAAGGGCTGCACCTGAAAGTATGCCAAGAGCGGCATGAAATGTTAATGTTGCAATTAAAACAATATGAATATTGCAGCACCGCTCTGCTGCTCCCCATCCACTGAACAATTCTCATTCAATGGAAGTCAAGTTACATTTGAGGAAATAATGAGGTCTGCTAATTAAGTCTGGCCTAGGAAGACAGCAGTCTTAAAAGGAAAAAAATTCAGATCTCCCCAAAATGTGTACATTTGCTGCTTATTACCTGCAAAGGGAAATCATTAATGCCGTGCAATGCCAGGATCACAGGTCAGTGCCATTGTCTTATTGCACACATCTAGAGGAAATTATCTTTTTAATGATAAAACGCATAAGTCACGACCTGCTTTGTCCCTAGGAGCCGAGTGGGAAACGCCGGGCTGACACTTTCCGTACCCTGAATGCAGAAAGAAGGTACCTGACAGCGAATGCCAAATCCAGGCCGGGCTAGCGAGAGGCAGGCAGGGGCTCCAAGGGGCTGAAGGCAGCAGATTGCACTGAGCTGACACAAGACAGATCCCAGCTTGTACACAGGGAAGTGATTTTTCCTCCCCAGCCACCGAGACAACTGAGTGACAGTGACACCGACTTGAGCTGGTGGAAGCCACGGGGAAAGAGACCACTGGGTCAGTCCTGGGGGGACAAAGACTGGTCAGGATTGTCACTTGTGTTACCTCTAACAAGAGGCAACAGAGGAAGACCCCCTTCCTGCCCCCCGCATCCGTCAGTTGCTGTCCCGAGGCACAAGCATGTGTTTGCAGTAACAGGAGGATGCAGCAACAGTCTAGAAACCAGAAACATCAGGTCCAGGGGTCCCAAAGGAAATCTGTATCAACACAGCATACCCATAGCTTCCCCATCTTCTTGTCTTTCATCATCTTCCCAAATTTCTTTATCTGTGGTGGTGGTTAGGGCTGCCATCATGTCCCCCGTCTTCTCCCCAGCCCAGATAACTGCAGACTCTCCTCACTGTTGAGGTGAGGAGGGTCTGGCACCGTGCGTATTTCATGGGAAGAGGCGAAGGCTGGGAACAGGCCCACCATGTCTTCCT
>NW_010526732.1:20465-27860 GCF_000687285.1 Phaethon lepturus
TTTGTCAGAGTTTCAGGAGTATACAAGACCTATTTGTCCTCCAGGCCTGAACTTTGCCGTTAGACCCAATCTGACCGACCAGTGTGGAGTCATCCAGGGGCCACAGAGCAGCTTGTTGTGTAAAGAGCAGTCTACGGCAGTCCAAATCTCTCCTGCTGCTGGAGCAACACCCTTCTCTAACCTAATTCCCAACTCTCCAGAAGAAAATTCATCCAATGGAGGGCTGAGGCAGGGCATTGGAATCCTGGTTTGTTCCTTGACCACTGCTGACACTCTGAACTTTAGCCTGTCTTTAATATAGACAACCTTCCTGGTGAGATCCAGACAGAGACTGGGAAACACTGGCCAGACTTGGAAAAACAAAGATCCAAATGAGGTGGAGCTCAAATCCTCAGGAAGGAAACACTTCATTTGAAAGAAGAGAAAAATCCAGATGAAAAGATCAGAAAGGACATTCCAGGTCCTAGATTGTCCTGAGGGACTCAGATACCATTTCTATGCATCTGTGGCCTCCTGGAGATGGAAGAGAAATAAACCTATTTGGTCACCAAGGCCCACCCAGGAGGATGTCCCCACCCTGTCCCCACCACCAGCTGTGGTCCCCACCACCACCATCCTGTTCTGTGGACGAGTAGGTGGTCTCCTCCCTCCAACCCGCTTCTCGCTGTATTTCCAGACACGCCAGCACTTGCTGCTACCAAGTGTCTGTTCTGCAATAAAGAGCAATAAACATGCCAGAGTAATTAATGTCTTAACAACTTATTACAATCCTCAGATAATTAATCACAAAAGCTAAACATGCTGTCTCACCCTCCTAATGTGTTAATGCTCTAATTATTATGCCTCAATTAAGGGGAAGTCAGCGCTCCTTGCTTAGAAGTGCATGTTTAATAAGGGTGCTCGAATGCAGGCAACTTGAAGTGGGAAGGGAGGGGGTGACGGGGGTTAGGGAAGAGGACACCATTTTTAATGAGGTTTCACGGGTGGCTCGAGGCAAGGAATTGACAGCCCCTATCTGGGATCTCACACACGACTGCACGTGGAACGGGGGGCCATCTGCAGCGGCTCCGTGCTCCGCTTCCCACCGGGCTATTTATAGGAGAAGCAGCACATGGGGCACAGAGGAGGCAGGGACTGGAGATGAGCAGCTACGCTGTGGATCTGGCCAGCGCTAGACAGCAGAGCTGGCTGCTCACAGAGCAGTCAGCAACAGGAGAAGGTGGTCTCCTCCATCCAGCCTGCTTTTTGCTGGATTTCCAGACACGCAGGCACTTGCCACCGCTCCTGCCCCACGTGAAGCATCCCCATTGCCCAAGCCTCCCCAGCACAGTCCCATTTCCACCTTGCCTCCAATCAAGCTAGCTCTGGGCCACCCCAGGGAGGGGATAAGAACAGTCCCTGAAACACAGGATTATTCTTGGGATGTGACAGATCAGCTCACCTGATTTCAGCCATTGCCTGGTGGTTTTCCACAACTCCTTGTTGTATGAGGGAAAAGAAAGCCGTGTCTCGAAGAGCTTGTTTTACAGGTGGGGAAACTGAAGGCTGAAGAGAGATATTCCACAGGGGACTTTGTGGTGGTTACTACCACTGAATCTGCCTTTCTGGTGCCTGGCTCTGAACCTTGCTGGATGTTGGGAAACCTCAGAAAGAGGTTCTTGCTGGTGAGGAGCTTGAGCAGACTATAACGATGAATGCAGGACCTGGACCCCTCGCTGTGTGATAGCAGGAGATCTCTGCTGCACTCAAGACACAGTTCTGCACCCACATGACCCTCGTTCTTGGGAAAGACTTTTGGTACAAAGTATAGTCAAGGCAAAGATGGCATTACCTCCGTCCCGCCCTGCAGAAGTGGTGCCCCCAGAGAACAAAGGGCTCATGATGTAGGACTTGGTGAGAGATGGCACAGCTCTGTGATGAAACAGGCATGGGAAGCTGGGACCGGGATGGCCAGGCTCCAGATCTTGGTACCAGACAAGAAGCTGCAACAGAAGAATGGCTGGAGCCCAAGTCTCCCAAACAAAGCTTATAAAAATTTTTATTTTTCCAATAAAAAGCTTTTGAAACAATTCCCCTGCTCAAGTGGGTCTTCAAACACAAGAAACCTCTCCCTGAACCACCCTGGTGTCTGTTCTAAGCTTTTTTAAATTTCTCAGACAAATGAATCACCAGAAGCATTTCCAGCCTAGGTTTGACTGGAAAACAATTGCATTTCCTCAAGAAATAACACACTGTGTAGGTTTGGACGGTTCCCTCTGAAGAATAAGGGAGAGGGAATAGGAAACAAAACAAAACAAAGCAACCTGAAGGAGACATGAATTTTACAACCCGTGAACAGTTTCGGTTTTCAAATAATCAAAATGAAAAAATATTTCACATAGTCACTTCCACAAAAATAATTCTGCCACCCTGATTCTTTGGTGATGTCTGACAAAAAACAAAAGAAAGCTCTATACATCTGCCCACCTCACCTACAGTACCTCTGGAACAGCCAACTGCTGGCAGTTTGACTGGAGAAATGGGGCTGATGTCTCCCCACCGAGGCAACCTGTAGATTCCCCTCATCTGAGGGCTCCAAAAGAAGACTTGTGTGTTGGGCCTCTCTCCACATTGTTTTCTATTCCAGCATCAGTCTTGACCTGCCCAGACTTTCCTTCATCTCTTTAGTGAGGATGAGTTCAGATAGCCAGCTCTAGTTCCCCACACAGCTGGAGACATCACAGCACTTCATCTCAGGGGCTTCACTTCACTCTGCGAGTTGCTGCATGGAGACTCTGCCAGAACCCAACCCGCCCTGCAAAACCTGACCATCCAAGACAGGGTGATCAAAATCATTGAAATCTGAGCAAACACAGCCTTACTAGGGAGATACAAGGCATATGATGCCTCTTGAGGAACCAGAGAATCTTTCTGTTGCTATTTGCACTGAGTGGTGGACTGGGGAGTTTTCTATGGCTGTTGGCATCTTTGTTGTTCGTCTATGCTGAAGATGGCTGTGCTCAGAGATGAGACTGTTGCCTTCTTTCTTTTCAAACATACTATCCAAGTCTCTCAGGTACTGTAAGAAAGTGGCTAACTGCTTTTGTACCTCTCCCTTCTCACCACTGCCATCAAATCAGTAGTCACTTGAAAATATGGGCCATTACTTCAATTCTGGGGCTAGAAATTCTGGCTTGGTTAAAACTAGATTTGACCTATTCCAAAGCATCAAGTCAGTTGAATATCTGGTGTGAGGAGTTTTGGAGAAGTTGATGGGCTTCTATAAGTATGCTGTGGGGTTGGAAAAAGCTGTTTACCTAGAAGAGTGCAGTAACACACAGCTCCCGTAACAGGATATTTTCCCTGGGATGCTCTGCACCCCATTTAGCCTGTACCCACCACCACCATGAGGCAAGGCATCAAACCTGAACCTTCCTCCCAGTACAGTGGGCCCACATCCCCAATTATCCTTACTCTGCCCAGCCTGAGCATGCTGGAGGACAGCAGATGACCATTACATGAATAAATATGAGATGTAAGAACCAGACAATAAAGCATCACTGTTTCCCAGAAAAAGACAGCGGGCCCAAATGGATTAAAGTGCTGGACGATGAAGCCAGTGCCACTGGAGCCCAGATGTCCCCAACCTCACAGCCCGCTCCAACAAGAGCTTTCTGAGCTCAGCTTACCCCCTCCCTCTGCCTGCTCCCTTTAAGGCAGCATGTAGCATAACAGCTGGGAAACCCAATCTGGACCAAATTTTGTTACAACCCTGCTGGTTTTTATCCTTGTTTACCAGCATTAATTTTAATGGTTTTCCCTACATCCTGAACCGGTCGGAGGAAAATTCCTGCTCACTTGCCTTCTGGAGAACAGCCTGGGTAATTTTCCCTTGTCACATAATGGCCCGCCTGGGCTCCTCAGGAATGACAGCCACACTGGGTACTTTATTGAGGGCAATAAACTTCCCAAAGCTGTGGGAGGAGGATTTACATATCCCCAAATACACTATCTGTTCTTTGTTCAGTTTGGGTCTTTGCTTGTGCTGGCCCAATGGGTGGAAATTTCTTCTTCCTGTTCAGCACGGAAGGGAGCTACTGAGTGTGCACCAAGGAAATGTCATGCTTCCAGGCAAAGTAGCAACCTCCCCAAGCCTGGGCAGCTTTGGGCTGGGTTCATCACCAGCCATCTGCACCTCATTTTCCCCTGGAATCATTAACAGTGCCTGCAAAACAGTTCCTGAAAGAGACAACAGTGCTAGAACATGCACGGAAAATGTTTCAGAGAGGTGGGGAAAAGGAAGAGAAGACGCCTTGTCCTCTGCACCAGCTCTTTGCTCTGCAATGCCTAACCCTGCCCACGCTGGCAGAGTTGGGCATCGCCCAACAGGCAGCACCCCTATTTGTGCTGTCCCATGTGTCCCACACACCTTTATTCACAGCAGGGAGCAGAGGTGAGGATGATGCAATGCCTGAGCCACTCTTCTCTCTCCTGTCCACTCTTCCTCTTCTCACCTCTAGCTCCTTCCAGCCACCATCCTGCCTTCCATGAAGGAGACATCACAGCTCCGTCCAGGCTGGGCTCTGCAGGAGAGAAAAAGACTGTTCTTCCCTTTGCTGACCCAATGCTGTGAGCTGTGGTCCCTTTCCTTTCTCCACCTGGTCCCTCTCCTTTCTCCACTTTTCTCACAACTCAGGCCATGGGAAGGAGGAGAAACACTCAGGACTCTTTCGACACCTTTTTCCCCCCGTTAAAAAAACAGGACAACAGCTCTTTCCACCAAAGAAATGCAAGGGTTCAGTTCAGGAATGTTTCCAGAGTTTTCTGTCTCTGACAGCATAAAAAAGGAATATGGTTACACCAAGGGAATTTATCTGATGTATCACACGATGCCCATACTTTAAAAGTACAGATGTTCCCTCCATGCTCCAAGGGGCAATTTGGAAGACAGAGGGCTCAAAAAATCCCACTACATCCAACCACAAGCACCTGGGTTGCTGTAGAGAGAGTGTTGCCATGGAAAGATGAGGGAGACAGCAGTTAGATGGCTGGAGTATTCCTACCAATTAACATGAAGAATTTTGACTGCTCTGCTGTGTTTTCTGCAAGAGCCTAGCAACCACCTCAAAGGTGTTATTCACACATCTGAGAAGTGTTTAGCAGGGTTACATGGCTAGTAAGCTAGGCGAGCAGGGAGGGATAGCTCTCCAGACAAGGCCCCTTGGGCATGGGCACACAACACATATGCAGCTTGGACACCTCAAGTCCTGCTCCAGGAGGCTCACGCACTAGGTGCGGGCAGTTGTTGGATCACACAGGACACCAGAGCAAGACCACAGGGCGAGGGAGTGACATGCAGGAGGCAGAGCCACAGCTACAGGGAGGTGAAAATCTGAAGAAGGAACTAGATGTCCTACCTTCATGGGGCAAAACAGGGCAGCTTGTCATTGCTCAGTTCAGAGGTCCTGGCTGGAGAATCCCCATCCATGGCAACCCCTTCTACATAGAAGCAAACTTGCAGCCTGCTGCATGGGTTCACTTCAAATGGGTTCACTTCCACAAAGACTCCCACTACTCTGCCCTAATAAAACAGAAGAAGAAACAAAACCTCCAAGATACTTTGCAACATTTCTACTAGGCACAAAAGAGTGAGTGGCCCAGAGACAGAGGCCACAGCATCCTACCTTCTTCCATCCCCTTGAAGTAAAGGAAAGACAGATACTTCACATGTGGCAGTCTAGCCTCTTGCACAAAAGGGGCACTACAAACTGACATAGAACAGCTTCTGCCCATTCATTAAGTTCTTGGCATCAATTGATTTCTCTCCAACCAAGCCATAAAACCCAAAGCTGCATGCAAGCAGCATCCTAAAATATCCTTGTGAGTCTCAGCCACCACATTCATTAATTACAACCCAGTGATAGTTCAGGCCATTAGTTCTGGATGGTAACTTCATTTATTCGCACGTTAATGCTTGATGTCAGTGGTTATCTCATTACCACTCTATTACTTACCTACTTAATCCATCATCGCAACCCAGGCCAGAAGGGAGGAGCAGAGTTTGCCCTGTGTCTGTAGGAAGACAATGCATCAAGTGTAGAGCACCTAGGAATCACAAACAAAACACTTCTCTAATCTGCAGCTGAGGTTATATCTATTAAGAGGAGGAAATGACACAGACGAGTGTTGTTAGGAACACAAGCACATTCCAACATCAAAAAATTGTGGATATTGAGGATTAAAGTTGCCTATTAAATCAGAACCAAAAGCTTTGGCAAGAACAGGAATGCATATTAGTAGTCATAAAAAAAAAAAAAGACCTTAACTCTGCCTTCCTCCTCCTTGGACTCACCTTCCTCCAAACCCCAAGTTAGACTCAAACAGTTTCTGCCTTTTGTGTGCTAAACACTTTGAAAAGGCAGATGAAAGTATGGGCACCGAGAGCTGCTACCTGCTGAATGCTCCAGAAAACATTGCAGATACCACTAGCGCTGAGTGCTAGTGAAAATACACTTGAAGCCATGTAAAGATACAATAGTTATTGACATTTCAACACGCACCCAGCTGGAGTTCCTCCTGTTTGGTGAGCGGGCACTTCATCTCACCTGCCACACTCCTGCCTGTCCCAGGACTTACTCCACTCACTGATCCAGCTCCATGGGTCTGACCAGGGTGTTTCAGCACAGCGAGACTAGCAGCTTTCCCTGTCTCACTCCCTCCTTCTTCCCCTAAATAGTCTTGCTGGAGACAGCGTTTCAATCTTCCCGTGCTTGACTGAAGAAAAGGGAAGCCCTTTTTAATTTGACAGGCTGTGAAACCAAGATGTGAGCTGGGGAAAGGGTTCCAGCAAGGCAAGTTGTCTTAAGAGCAAGCAAAGTACCTCTGCGCTGCCCAGATACGATCCTCACACAATAAGGCAGGTGACTGTGTTTTTTACTGTTTCTAAGTGACATGATATGGAAGGATTCAAATCCTCTAATGGGGAAGAAGCTGATGCCACAAAAGCAGGGTAAAGAGAGAAGAGACAGCCCCAAGATTATGTCAGGAGTGAAATATCAGTGTTCTCCTCTGTGACCAGTAAACCTTCAGCTAACATGCCTGTGCTGGCAAAAGTGGGATCTAAATGGTGCTGTGCCAGAAGAACAGACAGAGCAAGCCTGCAAGATACCACGATCAGATGTGATTAAAACACCTTTGCTGCCCTGCTCTCCATCCCCTCGGCAATGAAATCCATTACAGGGTGTGGAAGGAAAATTGTTTAAAACGTCCCTGAAGATGGGTTGTTGACACCAGTGTAGATAGACAGATTTTGATGCACCCTTGATTAAACAGCTTTCTACAGAAGGCAGAGAGCTGGGTGATGAGCCAGAGGACCATCCTAGAAACAGTGGGTAGGGAAAGCAAGTGCTGCCGACG
>NW_010526732.1:27891-28746 GCF_000687285.1 Phaethon lepturus
CAAAGGTCAAAAGAGCCTCATCCCCCTAAGAAGCAGGCTGCAACCCTCTGCTCCAGCAGTGCCAGGCTCCTGTCCCTGAGCTCTCTGCTCCGACTCAGGCCAGCAACACCACATGCATCACTGGCTCCAGCCTCTGATGAAAGGCTGCAGTGAAAGCAAGCATCAGAAAACCTCACACACTGCTCAGCTCGTAGCAGGGCCAGCAATACTTTCATATCCTATGAGCTACACATCACAGAGGGATTCTCCAGGATGCAGTAGGATACCAGCTCCAAGCAGTTTTCCCCATAGGCATTCATAACATCTGTTTCCCTTGTTCTCTCACACACAGATGCTCTTGGACCAATAAGGATTGAACTCCCATGGCAGAGAGGGGCAAAGATAAAGTCTTCTCCCTGGCCATGTATTTATATCAAGCTCCTAGGAACTCATTATGTTTAAGATCTCTGGCACGCACAGCTGTAATCAGCCCTCAGGCTGGAAAGTTATTAGGGGTAGGACAAAAAGGAGCCAAAAACACATTAACCCTGTTTTCTCAGGGAAGCAAACGAAAGGCAGGAAGGAAGGATCTTACAACTGGTTGTGGGCAGCTGACCTGTCCAACTCTTGGAGACCTCAGGAAGAGGAAACCCAGGTAGGACAGAGGGTCAAACCCAGGAGCTCAGAGCACAGCATGAAGCTAGCTACTGCACCCAGAGCTGAGGTTAAATACACTGAGTGAGCACACAGGCTCTGCAACCCGGGGTGCAGGTCATGGAGCTACGTAAACTAGTGACTACTGCTTACCAGCTCTGTGCCTGTGTAATTCTGGCCCACTCTGGTTATTACAGAATCACAGAATCACTAGGGTTGGAA
>NW_010526733.1:0-21341 GCF_000687285.1 Phaethon lepturus
TGTGGCCAAAGTGCAAGACCCTGCACTTGGCTGTATTAAACGTCATACAGTTGACCTCTGCCCATCGATCCAGCCTGTCCAGATCCCTCTGCAGAGCCCTCCTGCCCTCCAGCAGATCAACACTCCCACCCAACTTGGTGTCATCTGCAAGCTTACTGAGGGAGCACTCGATCCCCTCATCCAGATCATCAATAAAGATATTGAACAAGACCGGCCCCAGCACCGAGCCCTGGGGAACACCGCTTGTGACCGGCCGTCAGCCCGATGTAACGCCATTCACCACAACCCTCTGGGCTCGGCCATCCAGCCAGTTCCTCACCCAGCGAAGAGTAAACCTGTCTAAGCCACGAGCCGCCAGTTTCTCCAGGAGAATGCTGTGGGAGACGCTGTCAAAGGCTTTACTAAAGTCCAGGTAGACAACGTCCACAGTCTTTCCCTCATCCACTAGACAGGCCACCTGTTCATAGAATGAGATCAGGTTGGTCAAGCAGGACCTGCCTTTCATGAACCTATGCTGGCTGGACCTGATCCCTCGGTTGTCCTGCAGGTGCCCTGTGAGCACTCTCAAGACCAACTACTCCATCATCTTCCCCGGTACAGAGGTCAAACTAGGGTTGAACTAGATGACCATAACAGATCCTTTCCAACCCAAAGGTTCTTTGATTCTATGGTTCTGTGAATACACCATTGATTCTGTCTCAGATTTCCAGAAGAACCAATAATTACTGCTAATTTTGCCAGAGATTTTGGCATATATATTACTGTCTTCTAGAGACTACACTGATCCCAGAGAAAAACTGAGGGCCAGGATGACATGGAGGGAGTCTATAGAAAGATATACCATCTTTTAACAGAAATTATTTGGAAGTATCATTAATTGCTCTGAAATAACAATATTTTGAGTTTAATACCTGTTGATAGCTCTTCAAGCTTTCAGGCTGTATGGGAAAAATTTTCTGCTAAAAGCACAGCATAACTAAAATCTTTACACTGCTCGTGTCAGTTTATTCTAGCTTCATTTTCCATAGTTATAAGAAAAGAGATTTCTTTTTTTCACTGTTCAAATACAATCCAAGGTTGTATTCTACAATTATGCTGTAGGTCTTCAGTTTTATTTGTAGTAATCCAGATTGCTCATGGTTTAGTGAGTTATGTGATTGTCAGTAGTACCAATGTTTGTCAAGAGTAAAAACCCAATAGATCACAGGACATGTTTTTTCATTTCCTCTGGACTGTTCCTGCAAATCAGGTTTTAGATGTTGTAAACAGAATGTTAAGAACTTGCTATGGCAATAAAGGTTCAAGCTTGAAAAGGTAAAATAAAAAAAAAATGAAGTAAATAAATCTTAAAAGTTTCCCTTTCAGAGTGTGAATTGTAGCAGGTAGGGTTGTCATCATGTAAGGAGTTGTTCATAAAAAAAGAGGTCAAGTTTTTTGTAGAAAATGTTCCTAAGAAAGGATATAACAGAATCCATCTAGAAGAAAAAGGTTTCCTTTTGTATCGTATTATTCAGCTTTCCACTAAAGGTTCATCTGGTTTTACTGGTTTTTTTTTGTTTTCTTTAAAAATATTATTCTATCAGAAAATATCTATTTATCAAAATTAAAAAAATTGCATGAACACATCAATTTGTACAGAAGTTTTACTGAAATAACTTCTGAAATACTAATATAATCAAAGAGTGGAAAGCTTCCTAGAATAGCCAGAAGCTTAGCTAATATGTGGCAGTCACATAAGATGTAGGAGATACATGTTCATGCCCCTGTTCCTTTAAATTTTCAGATAAATAATTACTAAGCATAAAAGAAAGACTGATACTAGAAGTCAACAGTGAGAGCATTCCCTTGTGCTGTAAAAGTCACTGGTTAAAGGCCCTGTTCCAATTTGTGTTTTGTTATTTACAGAGGTGGAAGAGGTAATGGGAACATCAAGACTACTGAGAGTCCACTCGTAAACTGCTCTGGTGTTTAGAAAATTCATTTGTTATAGGGAAGATCGAGTATCAGAGCCTGGAAAAGCATAAACTGAATCTGAGAGATACATCCTCAACGTGCATTTTAAACAGTAAGTTACTGAATGTTACCAGGGTGGACTTCCCTCTTGGTTTTGTTCTTAGATTACTTTTCATAGACACAATTAGGCAGTGCATGTTGTCACCTTAATATTAAAATGTCTAAGAAATGCTTAATTCTATTTTTTCTAAAATGAGGACCTCTAAAGGCATTTATTCCACTCAAGACACTTACTTTCGGATGAAAATAATCGTATCTCAAACAACTAGTGTACGTGTTAACACAGAAGTCCTGTGGTACAGGATTTTGTAGAGGGTGGTAGAGGGTATTGAATCCACACTCAGCGAGTACCAACCTACTGTTTACCCAAACTGTGCCTTCCTTTTGGAGAAGAGACTTCCATCTTGTGGGACTGATGCATACATGCTGTGAACCTCTGAACCTCTTCAGAGCTTTCTGAATATAATATTATTTTTCTGCCTGCAGCTCACGTAATAGGCTGCTGGGTTATGGCACTGCTCTGGAAGGGGCTGGTTCATGCCAGTGTGTTTCTGACTCTCAGGGGTTGATAAGGTTCTCTGCAGGGCAAAGAGGAACCTCCAGCCACCAAAAACCAAAAGCAGCCACCAAGGTCCATAAATTTTTCTCAGCTGTAAAGATAAGCTGAAAACATTTGTAAAATGCCGTCTTAAAGGAGCATTTTGAAAACTTTACTTAGGTATTAAAGGTATTTTATTTAAGCAGCATAGATAAATGAAAATATAATGTAAATAAACATTCATCTCACATAAAGAATCCTGCTGACTATACCTTTCTGAATTTTGATCTTAAACACATATGTAAATACCTTAAATAAATGGTTTTGTGAGATAATGACAACGTAGAGCATGGTACAAGAGGGATAATAGCATCTAATGGCTAAACAAATATAATCACCAAACCAGCCTTTTACAGTCCTGTAGTAACTGCAAAAATCTACAGTTTATGATTTTTTTCCACTTTTTCATTTTTTCATGTTCAGGCCAAGGGGCAGCTGGAGCTGAACTTCACAAGGGACACTGTAGAAAACAGCATTTTGTTCAATGTCTCATATAATGCCTATTTCCCAATTAAACACATCTTATTATTCCATATGCCCATATAACATCATTTTCACATCACAGTTGCACTTCAGTCTCTAACAATCTTGAACAGGTTTGAAAATAACCAATAGTTACAACCAAATTCAAAACAGAAAAAAAATAAAGTAAAAAGTATGTCTGTGTATTTTTGAGCACAAGACTTTTACAGCCCTTGGAAAAAAGACAGGAAGTAAGTAAGTTCTCTCAGCTTCCAAAATCAGAACGAGAAGCACCTTATGACTCATTCACTTCTGCAGTATAAAGTCAAACAAATAGTACTGAAGTCATTGCAGGCTATTTTAACTGTCATAAATGCAACAACTACACAGAAAGGACTTTATGAGAGATTTATTGCATAGCAGGCCTGTTTCACTAGTGCAATTATGAGAGCTTGATGTCACACACAAAATTAATAAAAACCACTTTTCTTTCCTGGATGCGCACAGTTTTGAGGTTTTAATGTGTCATTTGTTTGTTAAAATATTAGATGCCATGATACTATTGAAACAATTAAATATATCCACCTCATCCACTTTTTCTAAATGGGTTTTGTTTCAATAGGACAGAAATTGGCCTTTCACTGAAAATAGGCTTTATAATTAAAAGGCAAGTAATAACGTTTGTTGATGCAAATGCAAATCCTTTTTAAAGTCAGTGAAACAAAGCCTGGTCTTGTGGCATCTCTGTGTTTGTTGCAGAGATCTTCCAGCCATATCATCCTTTCTGCCCTACTAGGATGCTCCTACACTGAAATGGCCCTTCTAACATCAACGACATTAGCACCATAACAAATCATTTCTCCTAACACTGATAGTATACTAGACACTCCAGAGCTGGTCCAGAATACAATTTGTTAATATGCTTCATTTTAAAGAAACACTCAAATTTAAAGTTAAGTTTAATAGAAAAGAATACACTAGACCAAAGCCAGAGGGCTCATTTCTACTCAAAAAATAGCACAGTGAGATGTAAGCAATCCAGGAGATTCCTGGAATGCATTGAGGATAACTTCTTAAGCCAGGTAATAGACAGCCCTACTACAGGGAATGAGATACTGGACCTGTTGGTCACCAACACAAGGTGAGCTAGTCTCTGATGTCAGGACTGGAGGCAACCTGGGCTGCGGTGATAATGCCCTGGTGGTGTTCACAGTCCTGAGGGATATGGGGCAGGTGAAGACTAAAGTTAGGACCCTAAATTTTAGGAAAGCAAACTTCCAGCTCTACAAGCAGTCAGTCAATAGGATGCCCAGGGAAACTGCCCTCAGGGAAAAGGAACCAGAACAGAGCTGGCAGATCTTTAAGGACACTTTCCATAGAGCACAAGAGCTCTCGATTCCCAGGTGTAAGAAATCAGTAAAGGAAGGCAAGAAGCTGACATGGTTGAGTGGAGACATGCTGGGCAAACTAAAGGGCAAGAAGGAAATGCACAGGCAGTGGAAGCAGGGACAGGCACCCTGGGAAGAGTACAGAGGCACTGCCCAGTTGTGTAGGGGATGGAGTCAGGAAGGCCAAGAGGCGGCTGGAGCTGAACTTGAACATAAAGAATCATAAGAAGGACTTCTACGGGTATGTCAGCCAGAAAAAGAAGGTCAAAGAAAGCGGACACCCCTTGATAAGCAAGACTGGCAAACTGGTAACAACGGATGAGGAGAAGGCTGAGGTACTTAACAACTTCTTTGCCTCAGTCTTTCACTGGCAGTGCCTCTTCCCACACCTCTTGAGTGGATGGACTGCAAGATGGGGACTGGAAGAGCAAAGTCCCTCCCACTGTAAGAGAAGATTGTGTTTGAGACCACCTTAGGAACCTGAACATGCACAAGTCTATGGGACCTAATGAGATGCATCCCAGAGTCATGAGGGAATTGGCTGAGGTAGTTACCAAGCCACTCTCCATGGTATGTGAAAAATCATGGCAGTCAGATGAGGTGCCTGGTGACTGGAAAAAGGGAAACATTGCACATGTATTTAAATAGGCTTGAAAGGAGGACCCTGGGAACTACAACATCAGTGGGCAAGGGAAGAGCTACCAATGTAATCTATCTGGACTTCTGTAAGGCCTTTGACATGGTTCCCCACAACATCCTCCTCTCTAAATTGGAGAGATACGGTTTTGATGGCTGGACTGTTGGGTCAATGAGGAATTGGTTGGATGCTGGCATCCAGAGGGTATTGATCAATGGCTTAATGTCCAGACGGAGATCAGTGACACGCGATATCCCTCAGGGGTCTGTCTTGGGACCAGTACTGTTTAATATCTTCACCAATGCCATAGACAGTGGGATCACGTGCACCCTCAGCAAGTTGGCAGATGGCACCAAGCTCAGTGGTGTGGTTGACACCTGAGGGATGGGATACTATCCAGAGGGACCTGGACAAGCTTGAGGAATAATCCATGTGAACCTCATGAGGTTCAACAAGGCCAAGGGCAGTGTCTTGGGGGTACTGGTGCATGAAAAGCTGGACATGAGCCAGCAATGTGCACTCGCAGCCCAGAAGGTCAACCACATCCTGGGCTGCATCCAAAGAAGTGTGGCCAGCAGGTCAAGGGAGGTGATTCTGCCCCTCTACTGCACTCTGGTGAGTCCCCGTCTGGAGTACTGCATCCACCTCTGGAGCCCTCAGCCCAGGATTATTTTATAGATAGAAACCATAAGGTACTATATGAAATAATACATGGATAATGGGTTGAATTTTTCAAGAATACAGATAGACCATAATCCATTGCACTCTACAGCATTTCTTCACACCAGGGCTAATATATTTCTTCTACCTTTTGTGACTTTCAACTATTTCATTTAGTAAACTTTTTTCCCTGTTTTAGCAGAATTGTTATTAGTAATTTAATTTAGAAGACCCATACGCCACGTTTAGGTCCAGCATAGACCATATGCTCCAGTCTGCCTATATAAATAGTTAATGAGGAAAAATCACTGAAATGTCAGGTAAAAAGTCTGTGAATTACTTTTTTCCCTCCTCACAGAAGATCAGTAAAACTACTTGGAAAGATTGATGTCTATTTATAAGAAGTAGACATAAAGGAAAATAAATGAAAGAGTGAGTAGAAAATTGAGCTGACTGTTCAAACTCCAGTGTTTTACTTGTAAATGCTTTCTTCTCTGGGTACCACAGTAAAAAATACAATACAAATACTCAGAGACAGAAGATGGATCACACATCTAGATTAACCAAGAAAATAGATCTGGGATAATAGGCCTTGTGGAAATACAGTGGTTCTATGTATAACAATGTGTTGTTAAAATGCAATTCCTTTTTCTGGTAACTTTTATATTGCATATTTAGTGTTTGCAGCTGGATAAGCTGCTGAGGACCACACCAGTACTGCCTGCTGGTGAGTGTCTTGTGAAAGATCAAAGAATCATAGAACAGTTTGGGTTGGAAGGGAACTTTAAAGGTCAGCTAGCCCAACCTTCCTACAATGAGCAGGGACATCTTCAACTAGACGAGGTTGCTCACAGCCTTGTCCAGCCTGATCTTGAATGTTGCCAGCAACGGCGCACCTGCCACCTCTCTGGGCAACCTGTGCCACTGTTTCACCACCCTCATTGTCAAAAATTTCATCTTTATATTTAGTGTAAATATACCCTCTTTTTGTTTAAAACCACTACCCCTTGTCCTATCACAACAGGCCCTGCTAAAAATTTATCCCCATCTTACTTATAAGCCCCTTTTAAGTACTGGTAGGCTGCAAGAAGGTCTCCCCAGAGTCTTCTCTTCTCCAGGCTGAGCAACCCCAACTCTCTCAGCCTGTCCTCACAGGAGAGGTGTCCCATCCCTTTGATCATTTTTTTGGCCCTTCTCTGGACCCGCTCCAACAGGTAAGATATTTGTAACTGATTCCATATTTAACATTTTGAAACTAATAGCCAGGATTAAAACTGGGAAAGAGATTTTTAAATGCTTGTAGGATGTGGCATGCTACTGTTGTTTATAGGTTTGCATACCCTCGTATCACATATATCATCAAAATATCTGTGCGTGATTTAATATAGTACACTTTTTATTAATGTTAAGAACAAGGGAAACCTTGACCACTCTCTGGCCTGACCTTCTATATAATTTCCACCAAAGCTCTTCATGAACAACTCCTAATGGAGCTCCTGAACATCACACAAAACAAACACAAAAGATAGTAAAAAGTTTTCATTGCTTTCATCTCACTGTTCAAATTTTATATATTTCTACAGGTCCCAACAGGTAATCCTCATTATGGATATATCTAGTAAACTGAAGTGAGTATCTACTATTGGAAAATGCTCCAGTATGACTGCATACAAATAATATTCAAGCATTTTTCATACTATACTTTAGAACAAAACAACAGCAGGGAATGGCGTCCCCAGAGAGAATACTGAGAGGCAAACTAGAACAAGAAAAACATGCATTTCCCTCGCATCCATCTTCTTAGTTCCTTTCTGCACCTGTCATGACTGCCTGGCCTAACAGTCATTCACATTCACTGGTGCAGGTAATGGGCTGCAAGCTCCCCAAACTCCCCAGAAATGCCTGGCCTCTGTTGATTTACACAGGCAAAGGGTTTTTTTAATTATTATTAGTTTTTTCATGTCTCCCTACTCATTAAACTAGGAACTTAATGACTCTCATGGACATCAGATTTTTACAACAGCAAGATCAATGAAAAATGAAGCAACAGGAAAAGGCAATCACAGAGTCAACCACTTTTAAAAAGTACAAGCCTCATTTTTTGCCACTTTTTTTTTCCCCAGGTGGTGAATCTCACACATACACACAGACACCTCCTCTACACACTTCTCCCATACAAGGACCACCAGGCCACCATAAAAAAAAATCCCTTCTTTCTGCAGGCTAGAAAGGCTATTATTGTTCTTTTTAATTTTGACTATCTTGTAAGTGTCCACATAATGCGCATGCAGAAAGTTTCTGTAAGATCCCAGAATGCCACAAAAACCTGGTCTAATGCAGTCTAATACACTGGTATGCGTTCTCTGTTACCCATTCCGTTTCTGTGTCTCAGAAGTTATGTTTATACAATCATTTCTGTTTTTTTCTGGACACAAAATGATACGCTGCCCTCAGCCTGTGCAGCCTAACCTCTCTGAGGAGGGAGTTTGATACTTCCAGCAGTAACGACTCTCATGTTGGTTCACTATCATAGTATACACTTAGGGAAAGCCAAATGCTTTCAGTGAACCTAGTTCATCTGAACCAGCTCTTCTGTCCACACTGAAATGTGAATTACTGCGTTGTAATCCTTCCTGAAGGAGGAAGGGAAGAGGTAAGATGATTCCTGACTCTGTGTGCCTGCTCATAAAATGGAGCAGTTGTCTATCAGTGGGTTTACATCATGCTTGGTTTTCAGCTCATGATTCACTTGGTCTGTCTCCATGTTAGAAATTATTTCTCTTTTATAATAATATCCTTCATATTGGAAGATCCTATAACATTTCTGACAGATGCAATGAAAAAATCTTTTTTCAAAAGTGCTAACAGAGATTGTCTCTGAAGTGGAATGTCACGACAGCAGGGCAGCATAAATCAGGACTAATATCAAAATATTAGGTCAGGAAGAAAAAGATGTGTTCCTTCTTTGCCTAAGCATCGTTTTCTGTATTGGAAACACTACACAGAGATAGGCAACCTTTCAGAGACTGGCTTTTTATCCCCAAAACAGAATTCCTCATGTAAATTTGACAAAAGTCTGGCATTTGAGAGAAGCTTTCCATAAAAAAATAATGTTTCATAACTATTTTCAGAGCACTTGATTATGCCAAAAAGAATATTTTTGCTAGACAGGGAAGTAAAAAGATATGGAAGTTTAAAATATGATGATTTAAAAATTATTACAGCTGTTCATCAGGTGATAGTCAGTGTGCTCACTGACAGTTTAAAACTGATCAGTGGTTATTTTAAAAAGAAAAATAAATCTGCAAGAAATCTATCAAAAGAACATTTTGAGCATCTGTATCTTGCTTGCAAGTCTGTTTTATGTAAAGAAAAATTCATAAATTTTACAGTGAATAAAAATACAAAACCAGATAAATTTAGATATAGGAACTACTTGAAACCTACTCTCAGTTCTAGACAATTGATCTCTTTTTTGTGACTCTGGGTAAGTCCTTCAACATTTTTCTGCCTCAACCTACCAAACAAACTGATGATTCTTTAAGATCTTTGCCTATGTGCTTACACTGAAAATATGAGAAGAGGTTTAGTCAGAAGATTAAGTAAATAAATCGTACTAATTTCCAAGGTCAACTGTCAGCTACACTTCTTCAGACACCAATAAACACCCTCCATACTATTTCTCTTTAACAAACTTGATAAATTGCATGCTAGCAGACTGGATTTTCAACACTGCAAAGCTTTGTTTCTCTTTCAAGGCAAATTGCAAATTTTGCTATTTTATGCAGACAAAGGTCCAAAAATGTAATTTACTTCAAAGAAGATGAGTTATTCTTTAATAACACCTGTAGAGTAGTGTCTTCTTATTGTGTGACTTGCTTGTGCTCAAACTCTTACTGTACTTTTTGGCTATGAATCTGTAAAATAAATGTTCCGTAAGTGTGAAATATTGCATGTATTTGTAGGTTCTTCATGGGTCACTACTACTGCACTAGGTTTACAAGATTTTCCAGCAGATCTGGCTGCACTTGATGTCATCTAACGTTATGGGTAAGTATAGAAATTTATCCTAGGACACTACTAAACTCATTTTAGTGAGATCAGAGAAATTCTAGTTGAAGATCAGATAACAGATATAGTACATTACTAGCAGAAGAAACAAAACTTGAAAGATCCGGGTCAGTCCTAAAGTGCATAAGCTAAAGGATAAAAGCTTTGAGATTTTTTTTGTCTGAACTCTGATGTGCTGTAAAGGTATATACATGCTATATATATATACAGCTAATGCTGCTGCATTAACAATCTACCATACTGTATGTATTAAAAGTAAACCTGTAATTAGAATGAGACTATGTTTTCATTCTTCAAGCTTCCATTTCTTTTTAATTTTATCTTCTTTTAGAATACATTGTATTTAAAACAAAATTTATGAGATTTTAAATCTTTTTCATTCAAACCTGCACTGAGGTCATTATGACTAAATATTTTATAATCACATTTCATTGAAAACAGTAAACCTGTCAGAAATTTCTGGTTATTAAAGGAAGGAGTGGCATATTGTATATCATTTGTAGCTAGTGTTCAGCAAATAGTTTATTTAAATAATGCAATTTCTCTATTTGGCTTGGAAAACCTCTGCAAACAAATATTGATTTCCTTATGTTTATTTTTCAGATTTTGTATTTTATGGACATAATTAAGAGAAGGCTATTATTTACATTCGATCTTGCAGTTTGGGAAGTTCAGTGAGATACTTCTGCAAGGACTGATCTGATGAGTCATGCATACATGTTTCTTTTCCCTGGCTAGATCTAGAAATAGATGATTTCAGAAGTTTGACAGTGCTGAATGGAGCTAGAATTCTGCTTTCTGGACTATCCAGCATGTAGCATTTTGGATTTTCCTAGGGATAAATTTCTAGGCTAGTAACAGACACTTAACTATTCACCAGATGGGCACAGCAAAAGACAGTGTTAAGGCAGCTTGTAAATCTCCACCTTTTGGAAATCACAGTTGGTTTTTCATCACACAAAATTCTTTTTTTATAAGAACATTTTTAATCATCAGCCAACGGATAAACAGAAATTGATGTGATTCCATCTCATGTACTGAGATAAGTAGGTTTTTGATACATAATTTATATTATCTGCCAAAAGTTATGATAAAAGCACAGAGGAGAAAATAAGCAGCTTTATGAGAACTAATTAATTTTCATTTCTTATATATTTGTATCTTAAGTTTGATTGATGTTGACACATAAACTTTTAGTGTCTGTTTCTGCAGGTGTGTCCTTCACTCTCTCATAAGTGTGACCTCAGATCCCAACACTGTTTTTCTGTTAGTACATGTTTGCAGCCCTTCTTGAACTTCTGCTGGGATATTTATGTCATAGAGCTTGGAGGAACTCAGTGGTCTTTGAGATTTCTCTTTCTCTGTCCAACCTGGCAGAAATTAGTCAACTGATGAATAAGCTATTATCGAAAGAGGTAGAACAATGATAAACTAAATCACCAAACAATTAAAAAAAGAAAGAAATTGCAGTCAAAGATTTCTTTGCTTTGTTCCTTAGGGGGCCATGCCTATAATCCACACACCATTTTAATTCCAGCAGGGAAGTAAAAAACAGAACTCCTGACTGTAGAAGAGGTAACTAGTTTTAAAACAGAAGGAAAAAAATTATGATTATGAACTTGCTAAAGCTGTTTTTTGGTTTTTTTTAATTTTTATTTTTTATTTTTTTATTTTTTTTTTTAATTTTTATTTTTTAGGATCTGCTTTGAAATCTGCTTTAAAGAGACTCTTTCTCCTGCTTATATCACTTAAAATTTTTGTATCACCTTGTCATGCCATGTATGAAGGAAATGAAAAGCTTAGCATTAGACAGTCTGAATAATCCAAATAAAAACCAATTTGCATGAATTAAACGATTTAAAAGTTGACACCAGGAAGATAAAAAGAGCAATGATATATTCTTGTGAAGTTCATATGCTCAGTAATAACTCACAGAAATTTAGGTATTTTTATTAAATTTCCCACTATAAATGATAGAAATAAGACAAAACAAAGATCAGAGAGAGGCCTCGAGACGTTATCATCCAATCATATGCCTGATATGTTTGAATTACCTACCACTTATATAACAAATGAGCTACAGTACAACATTGTTTTAAGGTAAAATAAAAAATTTGGAATAAAAGCTTTAAACTGACAGCTATTTAAAAAAATGCTAACATAACATACGTCTTGCCTTTCCACTCTCTTTAGATAGCAAGAGCTCCACTCTGTAAAATTATGCCGGAAATACAGCAAATCTTCAATGTACATTTCCAGAGTTCACCACTCTAATCATCCTTCTGAAGAAGAAGTGCCCCATATGTCTAGCAGAGTGACATCCATTTCATCACACTGATATGGCAGTTCATTTTCTTTTTTTTCTGGGAAAACTAATTACAATTATATTTATTAAAACATGATCCTTGTCTTCAAAGGAACTTGTAATACAATGAAAGGCTCATACCTCAATATAGGATCATCTGTGGAAAGAAGTACGGAGGGATAGAAAGGATTTCTGTGATGTTATAGTGCTTGGACTTCAGAAAATGAGGGTTATTGGTACATCAGCAAGGCTAAAGATGACTTCTAATATAACCCATAAGCCCCCGTGGAAATAAGTAAAAAGGAGTACATCTCCCTTTAAAAAGGAATAAATGTGCCTCGTGTGGACATCTGAATGAAGGCATCTTGCAAGAAGACGAAAGAACTTCACAGGGAAGAGAAAAAAGACATCAGTAGCATAGATGTCTCACTTGTGTAAACATGAGGACTGTCCCTACGAGTATTCGCAAGCTCCCTGAACCTCCTATGTTTGGACTTGAATTTGACGAAGAAAGGTGCAATGAATCTACTTTCCTTTAGTGATGACAGTGTCAAATTGTGGTGGGCAGAGGAAAGGAGGCGGGCATTGTCATCCTCGCTGCTCAAATGCAGACCTCAAGACTATATGAGTGATTAGGCTGTACATTTTATACAGTGAAGAAGTAATAATTTCAGGTTGAATACATATTCTTTCCTGTGTGTAGGACAGGTGAAATGAAGAGTGTAAGAAGAATGAGTTCTTCAAGACTACTTAGAGCAAGTGTTCAAGGAATCCAGGATGACACTTCAATATTTCATTTAGATAAATTAAGGTCTTGTAAGTTCGAGTATTATGCATTGATCCTTGCCACATTTTAAAAAACAAAAGGGTCTTTTGATGTAACCACAGAAGTCATTACCATTATATTTGCTCTGAACAGTTTGAGTAGTTTTTGTATTATGTATTATGCAAACTACGTACCCTGGGGCTGTGCACATGCTTTTATAAAATAGCTATTGTTTCCTATTATTATATTATGATTGGAACCTAGAGATCCATGACCATTCTCAGGAATTCACTGTTTTATAAGAAGCTCACGGCTTACTTTTCCTTATGAGTTATGTAATATGCAGGCAAAAACAGTCTCTAAAAGTCTAAACGATGTCATTAAATCTCTAACAGTGTGTATTAAGTGTGTTTGCTGCTCTGATGTGATTTGGTGGTGAATAGTGTAGAAATTTCTGGAGGAATGTAGTTTAGAAAGTACATCCCCCTGAATCCTATGATCTTCAACAGATCACTTTGCAAGTAACCAAACTATATACCAGCATAGTGTGTATATATACACACACACCAATATACTATAATGTATATATAGATATACCAGCATTGTGACCAGCAGGTGGAGAGAGATTATCCCCCGCCTCTACTCTGTGCTGGTGAGGCCTCACCTGGAGTATTGTGTCCAGTTCTGGGCTCCCCAGTTCCAGAGAGACAGGGAACTTCTGGAGAGGGTCCAATGGAGGGCTGTGAGGATGATTAAGGGACTGGAACATCTCTCGTACAAGGAAAGGCTGAGAGACCTGGGGCTGTTTAGTCTGGAGAAGAGAAGGCTGGGAGGGGACCTTATCAACGTCTGTAAGTATCTGAAGGGTGGCTGTCAGGAGGATGGAGCCAGTCTCTTTTCAGCAGTGACCAGTGATAGGACGAGGGGCAATGGGCATAAACTGCAGCACAGGAAGTTCCACCTCAACATGAGGAAAAACTTCTTTACTGTGAGGGTGACGGAGCACTGGAACAGGCTGCCCAGAGAGGTTGTGGAGTCTCCTTCTCTGGAGACCTTCAAAACCCGACTGGATGTGTTCCTGTGCAACCTGCCCTAGGTGATTCTGCCTTGGCAGGGGGGTTGGACCAGATGATCTTCAGAGGTCCCTTCCAACCCCTACTGTTCTGTGATTCTGCGATTCTGTGATTCTGCAGTTCTGTGATATAGATTTTTAGTGCTAATCAAAGAGATTGGACAAGAGAAGTAAGAATGTCATTAAACCTGAGCTCATACAGTGTATGAGACCCAACTTTATTACTTCATGCATTTTTTTCAACTACTGCCAGTTGGAAAATAAAAGGAGTAATTCTGTACTTTAGAGAAAGTAACAACAACAACTACATTTTTAATTAAAGTAATTCTTTTCAAGGTTTTTTGTTTGAAATCCATTTATTTTTTCAAAAGTAGACTTGCCATGAGAAAGCCTTTTTTATCAGGCTAATGTCATCCTAATTACATAAAATGTTACACTGACTACAGCTATAATTAAATATTTATTCAGATGTCTAATACCAGTAGTTATAGGCATCAATAACTTACTACCTAAAATTTTATTCAGTCAAAAAATATCCTTCTATATTTAAAGTTAGTAATTTTAAGTATATGTGTATAGAAGATGTTGATTCTTTGAAATTACCCTTACAACTGGTCTTCAATTTTCCAGTAACATTTTTTATTGAATAATGAAGTATTTTACTGAGTAATTCAAGTATCTATGTCATATTAAATTAGCATCACTATGTGCTGCGGTGTCTTAACATTGTGCATGAAATAACATTTCTGATTTACAAAGACACAGTAACCTGGACTGTTTAATAAAAAAGAAAAGAAGCTTAACTCCAAACCTACTGCTTTCTAACCTAAGCATGTACCCCTTTTTCATCAAACTCTAGACTTTTGGTAAGACAAATAAACCTTACTAGTTTAATTTTAGAGATGAAACAGCAGAAATGATCTTCGAAATATTCATGTACCTCCCCATTATGTATGCAATGATTTGAATATCCAGGGACCTCAGGGAGACCAGAGGTCACTGCTAATGCCAAATGCCCATACTTTTAGTGGTTATCGAATGAAACGCTTTAGAAAAGAGCAAAAATAATACTAATCCAACAACCAAGGAAGAAATAACAGAGAACTACCAGTAAGAAACAAAATTTGTTTCAAAGTTTCTAAGATTAGTCACAGTACACAAAAGTCTTCTTTCTTTAGTTTTCCTTTTATCTGGGGAAAGATGCAGCTCAATATTAGTAAATTGTCTGAGTATGGACAGGAAGCAGCATAAAAGACTGTAACCTCGCTTATTGGAGGAACCAAAAAGAAGGAAGTGCAATAAGCTTCAGAGTGGTATTGCACTTTTTCTTAAGAATTCCCACTGCTACTATAAAAATATTGTCCTCGGTGTCCTATCTTTGCCTTGTAGAAATTTTCATGACTCTTTTTGCAATTTTCAGCACCAACAGTTTCTCTAAAAAGTGTTTAAATGCACTCTATGATCAGCACTGAATACTGAAATAATGACTAAGTTTTATGGATAATTCTGGAGGCAGGAAAACCCATTAGCCCCGCTCTGCTTCAGCTTCATCATTTGTAATATTAGGATAATCTTAAAATTTTTCACAAGAAAATGTGTTAACTTCCATTAGTCTCCAAGGAAAAACAAATTAAACGTCTTCTACACTGAGAGTAAATGTATGCTTAATCCTCGTACCAAATATCACGAAGAGAACAATGTAGCTAGGTCTGGCTTGGGCTCTGCTGTGACCAGTTTAAATACTGAATGAAATTGATGTCAACCATAAATACAGTACTTCTTCAATATCTATTTCTCCTTTTCCAGCTTCACAAATACTTATGGTAAACTGACAGACCAGATTAAACGAGGTGCTAAGGGTGCTGTCTATATCACAAATGGGTTTTTTTTATTGTTGTTTTTGACAGACTGTGTATATTCTTCGAATTGAATTGAATTGAATTGAATCAAAGAGAAAAGAATAGAATAGAATGGAATAGAATAGACTGTTTCAGTTGGAAGGGACCTACAACATTCATCTAGTCGAACTGCCTGACCATTTTAGAGCTGACCGAAAGTTAAAGCATGTTGTTAAGGGCGTTGTCCAAATGCCTTTTAAACACTGACAGGCTTGGGGCATCAACCACCTCTCTAGAAAACTTGTTCCAGTGTTTGACCAGCCTCTCAGTAAAGAAATGCTTCCTAATGTCCAGTCTAAACCTCCCCTGGAGCAGCTTTGAACCATTCCCACACGTCCTGTCACTGAATACCAGGGAGAAGAGATCAGCACCTCCCTCTCCACTTCCTCTCCTCAGGAAGCTGTAGAGAGCAATGAGGTCAGCCTTCAGTCTCCTTCTCTCCAAACTAGACAAGCACAAATTCCTTAGCCGCTCTTCATAGGACATTCCTTCCAGCCCTTCCACCAGGGAACTTTTGTTGCCCTCCTCTGGACACATTCAATGACCTTAACATCCTTCTTAAATTGTGGGGCCCAGAACTGCACACAGTGCTCAAGGTGAGGCCACACCAACACTGAATACAGCTGGATAATCACCTTTTGACCAGCTGGTTATCCTGTGTTTGACGCACCCCAGGTTGCAGTTTGCCTCTTGGCTACCAGGTCACACTTCTGGATCATATTGAGCCGGCTGTCAACCAGCACCCCCAGATCCCTTTCTGCAAGGCTGCTCTGCAGCCACTCCTCTCCCAGTTTGTACTTGTGCCCAGCATTACTCCATCCTAGGTACAGAATCACACAGAATCACAGAATCACTAAGGTTGGAAAGGACCTTCAAGATCATCAAGTCCAACTGTTAACCCAACACCACCATGTCCCCTAAACCATGTCCCGAAGCATCATGTCCACACATTTTTTGAACACTTCCAGTGATGGTGACTCCACCACCTCCCTGGGCAGCCTGTTCCAATGCTTGACCACTCTCTCGGTGAAAAAATTTTTCCTAATATCCAATCTAAACCTCCCCTGGAGCAACTTGAGTCCATTTCCTCTCATCCTATCACTAGTTACTTGGGAGAAGAGACTGACACCCACCTCACCACAACCCCCTTTCAGGTAGTTGTAGAGAGCAAATATGGCATTTGGGTTTGTTAAATTTCATGCCATTGATGATTGCCCAGTGCTCCAATCTGTCTAGATCCCTCTGCATGGCCTCTTGTCCCTCAGGAGTGTCAACAGCACCTCCCAGTTTGGAATCATCAGTAAACTTGCTAACAGTGCATTCAACTCCTGCATCCAGATAGTTGATAAATATATTGAACTGAACTGGCCCTAGAATTGAACCCTGAGGAACAGTGCTGGTGACTGGTCGCCAGCCAGATGTAACCCCGTTCACTACAACACTTTGAGCTCTGCCCTTCAGCCAGTTCTTCACCCAGTGCATTGTAAACCCACTCATCCCACAGTTGGACAGCTTGTCCAGAAGGATGCTGTGAGGGACAGGATCAAAAGCCTTACTAAAATCCGGAAAAACGATATCCACTGCCTTCCTTCCATCTGCTAGGTGGGTGACCTTACCATAGAAGGATATCAAATTAGTTAAACAGAACTTTCCCTTTGCGAACACATGTTCCGTATTCCATAGATATCAAAGCATTTCAGTGGCTTTTGTTGTGGAAGTACATTTACTTTCATTGCATCAGGTTTAAAGACCTGATTAACAAAATTCTTATAGACATTAGAATAAATTATGGCCAGTGGGAAGAGTCTGGCCTTGTCTCACAGTGGGACGTTTTCCTCTCACAAAGATATTGTAGAACTTTGCTCTGGTAAGCTATGGTCATGCTCAACCATCTGTCCCTATGGTGTTGAGCTTGGCGGTCCAAACAGGAAAATTAAAACTAAAATCTTGGGAGGTCAGGGGATGATGATTTATACCCTTAGACCTCCTAAAGCAGGTGTGCTGTTGAAGTTAATTACCAACCATTACCAGTGAAGCTGGCATATTGCCACTTTTAGAAAAGTAATTTTTTCTCCTACTGTAGGCTGAAAATACTCTTCACTTCAGTCTTCCTTCCATTTGTGTAAGTATGTCCCAGATTTTACCTTCAAATTAATCACCTTCTAATAACAATAAAGTCTAGATAATTACCAGTGCACAAAACATTTAAAAACAACAAATGGGGCAAAAATCCCTGGTACCCTACAGCTTAATTCATTTACTTTCTCTAGTAGCTATGATGAACTGAATGGGTAACTAAAATATTCAAGTATTGTTATTTGTAAAGACAGTTAACAATTTTGCATACATATGTATAAATTAAATGATAGCAATAATATTCAGAAATAAAAATATAGATTTATTTAGTGTTTTGCTCCAGGCCCTGTTACTGTGACAGTGTAACTAACTGGCACACCACAGTTGGAATACAAATACGGTGTTTCCAGATCAGAAATGTTCTATCAGACAATGCATAGTGGATGGATTTGGGATTTCCTGTGGCATTATGGCAGATATGGTACTAGTAAATCTCATCCCACTTACAAAAATAAGAATGTATAAATGTATTTGCTTCTGATTTCAGAACCAGATATATTATGTGGGTATTATTTTACCCATCATTAAGTTTCTAATTCTGGACTAATCACCTTCAGTTCTGCTCATAATCTTGGGAAAGAAAGGCACTTTAAGAATAGAATTCATCTACTTTGGTGGGAGATTAATTATGCTACTCACCCAGGATTTATAAAATGTATAAAATATATAAAATTCTCAAATTTCCCCTTGAAAAAATTTCAGGGAGAAAAAAAAAAAGTCCCTGAAACGTGGTTATGCCATAAGGCTTTCTTACAGTCATGGTCAGAATAGCTAAAATTAGTCGATCAACTGAAAAATCGAATACCTAATTAGCTATTTTAATTTTAAACCCATTAAAGAACTCCAAAAAGGGAAGTGACAAACTGTTTTGAATTACCGTTTTCTTTGATCAAAATTCTACCCTCAAACCCATCTTCATATCTCTGTTTACTTTTGAGGGAGCTGTAAATGCTACCTGCAATGCGGGAATTATAGATAAGTTTGGAATTCAGAAAACTACATTTCATGATAAACAGTGCATTGCCTGTAATATTAAAAACACTTGAACTGACAACACATCACTCCTATAGTAAAAAAGTAATAGGATGGGATTCACACAATCAAACACAGGTGCCTACATTATGCAAGTCATTCAGAGACATTTTATAGTGAGTGAAGAAAAATAAATCTCAGGTTAGTAGCATAATTAATCTCCCACCAAAGTGGATGAATTGTACTCTTAAAGTGCCTTTCTTTCCCAAGATTACAAGCAGATCTAAACGTGACTAGTCCAGAATTGGAAACCTAACGATGGGTAAAATAATTTCCACATAATATATCTGACTCTGAAATCAGAAGCAAAACATGTGTTTTGTCCTTTTTTTTAAAGCATGAATTTGCATAAAAATGGTATCTAAGCTAAGACTGTGTTTATCATATGATTTTAAAAAAAGTTTTTAGTTCTTCTTTTAAACTAACATCAGATTATGTTTAATTTAATAAAGGTTTTTTTCCAGCAACAAGTTTATGGAGTTCTTATTATATGCTTTTAGCCATGATAATAAAAGCAACCAGTTCTGAAGTTGCCTCTCCATCAGACTAAAAAATGTTTGAGTATTATCCATCAGACCAGACCATTTTATAGAAAAATATGTTCTCATTTTTTTGATGTTTCCAGAGTATATAGCATTAGGATGATAGTATAAACTAGTAAGAATTGATACAATGCATATAACAACAGAAAAATTTTAAAATAGTGTTGAGATAACTTGCTGAAATACTCTTGGTAAACTTTGTGTTCTTTTTAAAAACAAAAGGAGAGCTTAGCATGTAATGTGAATTTTATTAAAGCCAATGGAGCAGCAAGACTAATATAATACTACATCATTTTGACAGGTCCTGAAAGACCATGGAAAATCTAAATAGAAAAATATTTAAAGATGGTCTTTGGGGGTTCAGAAATGTCTATAGTATAGCACTTTCAAAATATAGTTCCTTGAAGCACACAGCAGATCTTATTTCTTCATCAGTGCCAAATATATAAGCCATGTTACTTCATACTACTTTGGTTAATGTATATGTAATATACATAAAACCAAATAATGTATTTAATGTTCATAGCAAAATACAGAATGTAAGGGTACGTTGAAGTTGAGAACATCTGCTTCATTAAGGTCATCCAATCAAGGACCTTTGCAATGCAGAAGGGGATAATATGTAAAGGAGGAAATAATGAACAAGAGCAGTTGGAGACACAAACCTGATAGATACGGGGTAACAGAGATGATGCCAAAACCCAAAGTCTCCAGTCAGTAACTGATGGGCCATTAAGAAGCTCCAGGCACAGCTTTGGAGAGAGTCACGTACACTTTGTAGCTGGTAAGAAGGGGTTAACAAGAGGAACATGGGGACTTGCTTGCTAGCCAGCCCGAAGCTGGAAGAGCAGTTGAGGAGGAGACCCACCCAGTGTGGCAGGTAAGAGGGCTCCGAGCACGGGCAGTGGTACTGGACAGGCAGAAGGGCCATGCCGGTACCTGGGGATCTGCAAATGTGTGTGTGCCTGTTGAATGTACAGTATTGTGTGTGTGCTGTCACCGGTGAACTTCAGTCCTGACCAGCGGGAGAGGAGGAAGGGTGCTTGGCTGGTGTGCTTACATCTCCTGCGAGTGCTGGTAGTGCTGCACGAGGGTGCAGTTCGAGGCAGTGCCTTCTGCATGGCAGCCTATGTAATCGTCTGTGCCAGCATCCTCCGTATGTCCTCTGTGGGTGCGATACACATGCGGCCCTGCCCGCAGGGGGGGAAGCAGCAGCTGTGTCCGTTGGCCTGGGACAGAGACCGCTGGGTCCCTGGGTGCAGCAGGCTGGGCTCCAGTGGCCAGGCGGGGGAATCCCCCCGGGCTCCAGAGCTGCCATAGACCACCACCACCTGTAACACCCCGTCCTGCGGAAGACCGCAGTACTGTATGATCAAAATTTCTTAGCTATCTGTCTGGGAAAAAAAAAGTACCTTAAAAAAAAAAGCCAGAAAGATAAGTGTTTTTTTATTTTTATTTTTAAAATACATAATGTTGTCCATGAAGACAACAGCTCTCCTTTCGTTAAGTGAAACTGCAATCCCTCCTAAGTACAGCCTTTGACAAAACAGCTATTGTGCACTTAGACACAGAGAAGGTTTTAGTGTCCTAAGAGATTCCACTGAATCACAGGTCGCTTGTATCCTACTGGTGTACCTTTCTGGAGTGGCTTATTTTTCAAATGTACAAGATCCAAAGAACAATTTAGAGAACAATATTGTTCTGAGCGGCAATGGTGAAACAGAGAGAGAAAAGGTGCCGACAGTTTTCACTTAGCAGGAA
>NW_010526733.1:21372-34864 GCF_000687285.1 Phaethon lepturus
GAAGCCGGAGTGCAGCAAGGATGACATAGGGTGGCTTGGGAATGAATGACACCTCTGTGCATATCGTTCTCTTAAAGCTTGATGAATTTAATTTACTATTCCTGCATATCTGTCTAACACATTTAGATCATATCGGGCTAAATGGACACACAGCTTTGCATGCCTTAACAATCATACATTAAATTAAGTCGTGTAATTCTGTGTCTGCAGACTCTCTTGTTCTGTTAGTGTGCATAATTGCAAGACTAACATTTAAATTTAATTGTTTTAGAAGAACAGTTTGAGGTTAGAGTTGCTTCAGAAACAGCAAGAGCATATATTTCTTTTATCATAATTGTTACGAAAACGGATTGTATTTTTTGCCTTTTTAATTAGGACTGTCCTATTAGGATATTATTTGAACTTGTTTGCTTTACCTCTTCAAAGTGAAGATGAAAAACAGTCAGGTTTTGTTCATTTTTTTTATTTCTACACTGGTACACTTTGGTTACAAAAGCTGCTGTTGCAGACCTACAGACTGGGGAGCAGCTCTGCGGGTAAAGCCCTCAGGTAGCCACGAGCACACACTCTGCTCTGGCAGTGAAGAGGCCAAAAGCACCGTGGGCTGTAGGAACAGGGGCAGAGCCAGGCCACCCAGGGAAGTGGTTTTCCCTCTCTACTCGGCACTTGTAAGAACTCATCTAGATACTGTGTCCAGTTTTGAACCCTTCGCTACAAGAGAGAGACCAGCTGGAGGGACATCAGGGTAGGTCACTCAGACGGTGGTGGCTGGAGCACTTGCCCTGTGAGGAGAGGCTGAGGGAGCTGGGTTTGTTCAGCCTGGAGCAGAGAAAACTTTGGGGTTACCTAACAGCAGCCCCAGTTCCTATGGGAGGTCCTTGAGGAGATGGAGCTGGGCTTTTCACAGTGTTGCTGGGTGGGACGGCGAGAGACAGTGGACATAAAATGGTAAGACAGAAGTTCAGACTGGATATAGGAAGAAAGATTTTCCCGGTGAGGAAGGTCCAGCAGTTACATAGGTTGCCCCAAAGTTCTGTGCAGTCTCTGTCCTAGGAGGTTGTCAAGACCTGACTGGATAAAACATCCTGAGTAACTTGGTTTGTCCCTTTAGCTGACTCTACTGTGAGCAGGAGGTTGAACTGGAGACCTCCTGAGATCCCTTCCAGCCTGAATGATTCTGTGATTCTGATTCTTGGGTTCTGTGGTGATATTTAACTTTCTATTGTTTGCAGCATCAGTCATACTTTTAACCAGATAAATACCATACCTGCTTACTGTTCAAATTCATTTACAGCCACTGATGACATTACACATGGACACTCCTTAAGCAGTTATTCCAACCTTTTTTTCAAATCATCAAGTCGATTAAGGGCACTGGAGAAAATAATTATTGTACTTTGTATGGGGATTTTGGGGGGTTTTGGTTTTGTTTGTTCCAAATACTTTTTTTTTTTTTTAAATAAAGTCTCTTCTTTCTGCTGCAATGTCCAAAGTTGAGATCAGTAGGTAATCCTTTCCTGATCTGAAAGAGTAGGATCAAGTATAAAATTGTTTATGATACAAAAATATCTTGTAAAAACAGCTGCCTGGATTTACTGTCCTTGAATATTTTTTTTTTCTCCTCAATTAAAGCATAACATTTAAAGCTGTATGTAGCAGACAGTACTAATGGTGGCCACACGTGTTTTGCTACTGCAGTGAGAAAAGACAGCAGAGTACCAGGACGAGCAGGTGGAGTGAACAAAATACAGGTGCATGCTTTGTCACCTCAGCTTTTATTAAAATAATGTAGCGTTGGATATTTTCATCTGAGGATGGGAGAACAACTGGCACAGCAGATCAAGAGTGGGAAGGGTGCAGGTGTGTGTTCTGTGGACTCAGCTGTTTGAACAGCATTAGTGGTTAGCAGGCTGACACGGAAAGGGCAACAGATAACACGATTACAGAAAATACTGCATTACCTTTTATTACGCGGTGACGTAAAGAAAAGCGCAGAGCTGGTGGTATGCTTTAATAAAAACTTTTAGGCAGGCAGTATTTTGGGGCTGAAGAGAAGCCAAAGCTACCTGTGAACATGATGAATAGTTTCAAATGTCCTGGCTTTCTGAATCAGACTCAGGTCTGGAAATTGATCCTCCTATTTGGGGAGACAGCCTAAACATGAGGCCCATATTGTTCTTGGGACCGGTTCCCTCAGGTTTTCTGGTCAACTCTTCTCTAGCTAATTAATTGAGAATTCTTCAGGCAGAGGAGAGTATACAAGAGACTTCTGGATAATGGTGTTAATGTGGAAATGCAGGAGTCTAGATTCTTTTCAATACCTGCTTAAATACAAACATTTTGTTGTATAGTTCAGTTTCTAATTTATTCAGGGAATTCTGAAATTATTTGTGTTTCCTTACATTCACATAATGTTCTTCATAGAAATCAATGGTTTAAGAGAAAAATTTAGCACTCCTTTATTCTCTCTGTAAGCTCCCTGACGGTGGACAGTCTACAGGCTATTTTTCTGTACAGATCTAATTGGTAGTTCCTGAGCATGCTGCAGGTAGTTTGGGGGTCTAAACCTACAATTCTTTCTGCTCGCTCATTGCAAACCTTCAGGATCCATTAATACACCAAATCCTCATTCCTCTATCTCCAGCCAAAGCCAGATGATCTGTATTTTGAACGTCCAAGATGAAACCGTTACCTGAAAGTAGTTTATAAAGCATTAGGAAGATACTGCCGGTAAAACCATTTTGCTGCTGAAGAAACAGTCTTTGAATTGATCCCTTTCATTAACAAAGATTTTCCACAAGCAATAGTATCATCTCTTATGTGTGACTCTGCTTGCTTGACAATTAAATAGTATACCTTTAGAATTATAATTGTTCTGCAGATTGCTTAGTGTGGTTAAGCTGCCTAATATGTAATTTGAAGGAAATGAATGCAATAAATTGAAGCAAGTGTTAGAAATCTTCATATTTTTCATGCAAATTAAGGCAGTTAATGTATTAAAAGACCTTTAATAATTAAAACTCTTAAAATTTAAAACTTTAAACCACTTTTTTTTCCCTGCTTCCAACAGTGGTTAACACTGATTTGATACTAACAACAAAATTTATCATGCTCTGCAGGTAGAGCGATGTCAAACCAGAGTAAGGATTTCCATGGTCAGCCCTCAGGAACCAAACAGCCAAAAGATATTAGAGAAGAAAACAAAAGCACCTTTATGCGTAATTAAACATTGTCATTAAAAACAATTAAATTTAAGATTAAGAACAGGTTTAGTCACAATATCAGTGTAGCTCTTTATGCAAATATCATGACATGCACCTAACTCGCTGGGGGTGCCCAGTGACTTTGCTGTGACGTATTCAGTCTGAAATCTAGCACTGATCAGAGACCTGACAGCTCTTAACACCACCATGGATTATTTCAGTTTTTAAATACTGAAAACTAATAAAATAATAATTTGATGGCTGTAGTATGGCTAAATGGAGACGGCTGGCTAGCTGGCTGGGAGGTACATAAAATCTATATTTCATGGTAATTTGTATAAAAATTAAAAGTTGTGGTTTCACTTACCTATGACCAAGTAAGACCCTGTATAGTTATCAACCTCTATTACATTAGGCTGTTGGTCTGTTCTTCTGCTGACTACATTTTTTTGGGTGACAAATTCTTTTCAGGATTTATTTGTTCTGAATTTGTAAAATGCCCAGCACAACAGGCTCCTAGGCACTGCTATATTATTGACAAACAAACACAGTATTATACCCCTCCTGGTACTTATGTCAGTGAATGCATAAGGTGGGATAGTTTTTGCTGTTTTTTGTTTTCCTTATTTTTATTGCCTAAGAGAAATTAAGCTCTCAAAGCAGCACTTCTCCAGGGGATTAATGTACTTAGGTAAAACATTTGACCTCAGGACTTACAGCATATTTCTTATTCTTGTTTGTGTGTCTCTGGAGGGTGTTCAGCAGTTACCCAGCTGTATGGTGTCTGATTTGTCTTGATGCATTTTGCCTCTTTCTGTGATATACTTTGAAACATTAGCAGCAATTTGTGACCGATAACGGGATATATTTCATATGAAGGTTTGCAAAAGATAAGCAACAATAAATCCAAACAACTCCCTCAGATTCTGATGGACTTGTAATGTAAAAATAAAATAGTGTTTAGGAAAATGTAAAAATGGACCACTATTGTTATATAGAATTCAATGTACCAGGGAGCACACACTATGAAATGCAACTTGAAAATTATATCAGTCACATTTGCAATATGTGGCACAAGCAGCTGCTTTTTGTGACTAGTGCACATGTAATGCATAAGCAAGTGTCATTTCCCAATGCATTTTTCTTTATGTCCATCATTTCTGTATATTTAAACTGTGCCCTTGAAATTATGCTGCTGAATATATACATAATCATCAACTGGCACTAAATTTTTAAACATGCATTTATTTTTCTGCTCTCTTGCAATAATCTCATTCTTATCCCTATAATTTTAAACCCTTAAACATAATTTATGCTAACATAATTATTGAGTAACTGATAGACCTGAAGGACAATTGGAAGCTCTGGAAGCAGAAGCTTTCTGACTACATTTTCTGCCAGTCTGCATACACATTTGAATGAGAGAAAGATTTTTAAAGGAAAATCGTTCATCAGTATGATGGTTTGAAGAGTCTATTTATACAGCCTATGTTTTTTATGTAAAGTTATGAATTCACTATATGGTCCTTAACAAAAGTCCAGACTATGCTTGTAGCATCTAGCCCCTTGCCTTCTCCACTGCCTCCCTACCTCCAAGCACCGAAATTCCAAGGCGTACACACCAGCACGAAAAGGTCAACTAAGATGCCACTGAAATGTAGCTGTTCTAATACATAGTTTCTGTCATTAGAAAGGATTGAGCAACCAGCCTGTAAATTGCCAGAACAGCAGTTTCTTCTGCCAAGAATCCGTGAGCACCGAAAAGGGGCTTCTCAGGCATTCACCCGACAGAAAGACTGTGCCCACCAGTCCCACCAGTCAGCCAGAGCTGCCTCTACCAGACGGCTGAGAGACAAACGCTGCTTGTCTGAATGCAGATGGACCTTGACGCACTCCCATGGGAGCGAGGAGTTAGACTAAGGAGCAGTGCATTAGGAAAATAATAAACATGCTAATCTCTTATCCTTCCTTTAAGTAAAACATCATCACATTTAGCAATTCTGCGCGAAGCCTGTTTGCTTGCAGCTGTACACTTTAACTCTTCTGATGGCCCGTTAAAGCAAAGATGTCTTTTAAGTGAGGTTCTGAGGAAAAAGTCTGCTTGGTCTTTACTGCAAATCCCAGGCATTACTGCAGCAATTGTATCGAGGACTACAGGGAGTTAAACAGAAATTCTGCCTTTTAAAAATATGGGGCATGAAGTGTAGCATCAGTTGCCTTTACAGACTCAAGAGACTTGAAACTCCGAGATTCAGTGTCTGGATCTTCTGCTAACAGTCTACTGATCAGATGGAAAGTGTTTTATCCTAGGATGCAATTAGGAAAATTACAATGCTAAGGCAATTTCTAGGCCAGCTGAGCTTACTGGAGTTACTCCAGATTTAAAAAGTTTCACTGTAAAATAGAATTTAGCCCTTAATGTATGACTAATGGTATGAGCCTAAATTAATGCAGGTTTTCTCACTCAAGCTTTTACTTGAAATGATAAAAAATGAATAAAGTTAATATAATCATATTCTTCTATCAATCCTTCCAGAATATATCATTTACCACTTTCTGTCTTCATTACATTCTGTGCTCTATAGATTCTCAGGTATATCAGAACAAAGAAAAGGACCCAAGGAAAAAATCACTTGCCCATAAAAAAGAAATGTAAACTAGTTTTGAATGCACATCATGCTTTTTCATCTTTGACAGCAGCAGTATTTCAGAAGATACCAGATATGAGGTATTTATGGCAGGTGCATTACTACTTAGAAACTAATCTCACACACATGGCTGTTAACGTGAAATATGGATTTTAATAATCCAGCTTGGTGAGATATGTGAGCCTGCCTGGTGGGGATGTGATTAGCCACAGTCTGCAAGATTAATTGAGATACACAGTGCAAGATTACATTTAGTGAACTCCAAGCCAGTCTGATTATGCAAGGGACCACTTAGTTAAGGCTGTATCTTTACGGATATAAAAACTGATAAATCACAAACTCTACTGTGACAGGAGAGTCAGAATGGAGACTGTTGAGACTGTTAAGACTGTGAGCCCGGTGAACAGATGATCAAAATAAAATATCTGGATATTTCGTAAGCAGGAAAAATAAGCCACCAAGAACAAAAAAATATTCCATGTAGTTCAAACAGAGCAAAAAACATATAAGGAATTAGATTTAAAAAGTCTGCCATCATCATTATTTTAAATTGATGGTATTGAATTTATTTTTATTTAAACATGGCGATATTCATTCAGGAGAGTACTGTTTTTAAATGGTAATTTTCCTTTTTGTTTTCAGCAAAGTCTGAAATTGCGTCAAGATCAGCACTACACGAGATACCAACTTGAAGGATTAGATAACTTCAAAATGGCACAATCAGGAAAAATTTAGTTTTAATCCAGTACCATTATTTTTCCAAAATGAGTGTATCTATCTTCCAACCCACCGCATTACTGAAAACACCAATTTGTAATACAGATGCAAAAAGTACACGGCAGTACTTGCAGAAGCCAGTGCAGTCTGGGCTCAATGCCTTATTGATAATTTACCTAGTCACTCCTTGTTTCAGTTTTCCTGTCTGTGAACTCATTAGCAGCTGACAGAGATACTCAAGGGTATTCAGATACTATTGTTTTACTTTTAAAGCCATATGAGTACCAAATGTGGAGACAGCTTTCAGAGAAAGTTCGTTGTTACAACTGGTAATAACTTCAGAGGACCAAACACTTATGATGATACACCTAAAAGTGCAGATTTTCTTTATATGCCGTTAATTTTTCTGATTGGTACGTGGGCTGTTAGCTGCAAAACTAGTAACTTCTGGAGTCATCTAACAGACATTTTTGCTCATTCTCTCAAATCACAGTGAGACTAACACAGATTAGTCAGGCTTCTGAATTACAGATGAAGTAAACACACACACAATAATAAATGACAGTATAAGGCATTATGGATTGTACTTCATTCGTTAGCTTTGACAGGTATAGTTTAGCTTAAATTATTCATAGGAATACTTTGCACTTACTAGTTAATGTTGTATCTTATACGTAGAAATACTCAGCTTTTCGTAATGTGAACAGTCAAAAACTTTGCTACTAAAGGATTTTCTGAATAAGAGAAAACTTGTATCTGTGTATGTACATGTCCCAGGGAAACACTACAGCAGTAACATGCAAAGTAAATGGACACTGAACTCCCTTTCACTCCAGTTCACCAACCACGTCATGCCGACCTTAGATTTAGCAACCCCGTACACTGTCACAGTCTGATACTCAGTGCTACAGCAAAGGTTCCAATACCTCTTTATTGTTTTTGCCTTCCTCAAGTTATGTCCCTGAAGCTCTTCAGGATACATTCTCCTCAGTTAAGGTCACTAAATGAGCTGATACAAAGAAGTGGGATAAGCGATAGCCACAGATGACAATGGTGAAAGGATGATGAAGAATGATCAAATGCCAGACCTTGTAATTTGATTTCCAGTTGCTGACTGGCCACCAGGGTGAAACACCAACATGGCCCCCCACAAAATCCTTCTCTCTATATTAGACAGATATGGACTTGATGGGTGGACTTATTCAGTGGATAAGGAACTGGTTGGATGGTGGCATCCAGATGGCAGTGGTCAATGGCTCAATGTCCGGATGGAGATGGGTCACAAGCATTGTCCCTCAGGGGTCTGTCTTGGGACCGGCACTCTTTCATGTCTTCATCAATGACAGACTGTGGGATCGAGTGCACCCTCAGCAAGTTTTCACATGATACCAAGCTGAATGGTGGTAACACGCCTGAGGGATGGGATGCCATCCAGAGAAACCTGGACAAGCTCGAGAAGTGGGCCTGTGTGAACTCCATGAGGTTCAGCAAGGCCAAGTGCAGGGTCCTGCACTGCTTTGGGGCAGGCTCCGGTATCAGTACAGGCTGGGGGAGGAAGGGACGGAGAGCAGCCCTGCCAAGAAGGACCTGGGGGTACTGGTGGATGAAAAGCTGGACATGACATGTCAATATGTGCTTGCAGCCCAGACCAACCATATCCAGGGCTGCTCAAAAGAAGTGTGGCCAGCAGGTGGAGGGAGGTGATTCTGTGCCTTTACTGAGCTCTGGTGAGACCCCACCTGCAGTACTGCATTCAGCTCTGGAGCACAGGAAAGACATGGACCTGTTAAAGCAGGTCCAGAGGAGGCCACAAAAATGCTCAGAGGGGTGGAACACCTCCTGTGAGGACAGGCTGAGAGAGCTGGGGTTGTTCAGCCTGGAGAAGAGAAGGCTCCGGGGAGACCTTACTGGGGCCTCCCAGTCCTTAAAGGGGGCTGATAAGAAAGATGGGGACAGACTTTTTAACAGGGCCTGTAGCGATAGGACAAGGGGTAATGGTTTTAAACTAAAAGAGGGTAGATTTCGACTAGATCTAAGGAAAACATTTTTGACAAAGAGAGTGGTGAAACACTGGCACGGGTTGCCCAGAGAGGTGGGAGATTCCCCATCCCTGGAAACATTCCAGGTCAGGTTGGACGGGGCTCTGAGCAACCTGCTGTAGTTGAAGATGTCCCTGCGCACTGCAGGGGGGTTGGACTAGATAAACTTTAAAAGTTCCTTCCAAACAAAACCATTCTATGGTTCCTTGATTCTATGCAAATACAACCAGTATGTGTTTTGAGTAATGAAGGTGATGTGTTGCCCATGAAGTAATATCCTTGGGAATATGGTGGGGGTACCTTCCCAATTACGGCTTTTGGTGCTGCTGACATCAGAACTTTGCGTAAAATAATGTAAAAATAATGATGAAGCAGTGGCAAAGTGTCTGGCTTTTTCCCTCTCATGTCTAAATGAAATCTTTTCTCCTCCTTTTAAAGTGGTATAATAGTACATGTTCTTTTGTCTCTTTTCTTTAGGATAAAAGCAATATTTAATGACGGGAAAAAAATCCTTTCAACTATGTATTATGCAAAGATATATGTTCACAAGAACATGTGTAAACACACAATTTTAGCAAAGGCATACTGGAATTAAAGAAGAAAATTATTTAAAATAAAGATGGTATTTCAGGTTTTAGTACTTTTTGAAAAAACAGTGTTTCATTTATTGAATGCTTTGAGACATCTTTATTTTGATATCCTAAGAACTCTTTACAGTACATTAGCAGTAACTCTGAATAAGGTACACAGATTTCATAATGCAATTGCAGCTGAGTTGTGCTTTCTCTTATGTGTAATTACAATTTAATTCATAGAGCCAAATGATTAATTACATGACAAAGATGAATTACAACATATATTAAATATAATAGGTCTGGTTTCTGATAGTAAACTGTTCAATTTTCTATAAATTAGAAAAGGAAGAAGTTATTAATTCTGTTAATAACGAAAGTGGAAGAATAAATACTACTGGCTCTTTATTAACTATGTCTTGTTTTATTGTTAGAATGACTTTGTTTTGACTTCATCTTGTATGATGAAGCTTTCTGTTTCTGTTTGAACATTTGATTTCTACGTTATGCTTAAAAATAACACTAAAGGAGACTGTAATTACTTTCTCTCTTATTTAGCAAAGGTGAAAAATCCCATCCATTTGACCCATGCTTTTAGTTTTGATTTGAGTTTTGGGCTTGGGAATTAACTACATTCAGTGTTTGAGAAGCCACATAATTCCATTTTCTTCTTCAGCAGTTCATTAGAGGATAGGTTTTTTCTCCCTCAGATGACATGAAAGTTAGAACCCTAACTGCATTATTAATAACAGAAGAATAATGTTTCTGGTAAGCAGTTTTTAATGCAGTCTATGTATATTTTCTAGCAAAACAATAAATCCATATGAAATAGTATTAAAATACACCACATGTGGAGTAGAATCATTCTTAAAGATTTTTAAGAACATCCCTGTGTTTTGTACTTATTAGCAATAGGTACACTGAAACTACAAAATAGTTATGACTCTTCAGATGCTATTTAGAGAGTTTTGTAAAGAATTAATGCACAAGTGGTCAGGGATAGATTTCTGTGAGTGATGGCATGTGTAAAAACAGTAATAGATGGTATTATAAATTCATTTGATCTAAGCAGTTTGTTGCCTGTATTTTTTTCTTGTCAGAGACGTACATAAAATGAACCGATATTATCTGTATATAATTTCTGCAGTAAGGGCTTGTCAGCATGCATATACTGTACTTTATATTATGCAAGTACAATAATTTTTGTAGAGCCTGCTTATATTGTCAACAACATATGGAGTTACATCAAAGGAAGATGGTTAGAAAATCAGAAAAAAGGGCTAGAAGGGACCTCCATGATCCATCTAGGCTTGTCCTCCATGCCTGAAGCAAGTTCAACTGCTTCTAACCATTCCTGACAGTGTTTGGCACCTATATATTCCACAATGTCACACAGCAATTTTTCCAATGTTTAAGTATCAATATAAAATTTAAAAAATGTCCTTAATGTCTATCCTAAATCTCTTCTGTTGCAGTTGATTCCTCCTATTTCTTATGTTGTTCTCAGTAGACATTTTATTTGATTTCTTCTTTCCAATTACCCTTTATTTACTTACAAAGAAAAACCAGTCAAACTCAACTGATCTATCCTTCCTTCTTAAAGTAATATCTGCTTTAGAATAAGCAATCCAAATAAGCAATCTTTCTACTATTCCCCTTATGCTTGCTTGTTTATTTGTTTCTGCTACTGTGGTTTTCTGATCCTTTTTGAGCTGAGCATGTTGCAATACTCCAGGCTGAGCCTTTACATTGGAAGTAAAGGTTTAGTTCCCACCTAGCGAACAGTGTTAGTGGTCACACATGGCAGTGTAAGGTCTATCTGCTTCCACGTATATGACAGCAGTTAACTCTGTTTGGCTTTTGATCCTTCTAGTTCTTTCTGAAGGACTACTGCGCATACATGTGCATCTACTTTACTAGAGGAATGGTCACACTGGGACAGGACAAAGGTCCCATTTAACCCAGTAACTCCAACAATGCCCGTAAATACACGCCTAGGGATGAGTAAAAGTGTACGTGTTGCTTTTCACCCCAATTATTCCTACTCCCAACCTCATAATTTTCAGATGGTGGTAGTTACTTGCCATCTCCTGAAACTTCTCTTTTTTCATTTGAATGAAAAAAGTTATTAAATATTTAAGATTTTACAGAGAAATTTGTTGTTGCCTTGCTGTCTGCTGAATTGCAGACTACCATTTTCTTGATTCCTTCTCTTAATGCTTATATACGTATGGAATTACTTCTTTCTATATTTGATATTCCTTCTAGTTGTTTCTGATTTCATGCTGTATTCTTACTGATTCTGCCCACGTATACATTTTTATATTTATTCAAATATACTATGCCCATTTCCACATTCTACACACTTTCTTTTTTTGTTTTGAGATCAATGAAGAAAAGCTCATGGACCAGCAAGTTGTTTTGTACTGCGCATCCTATTATTTCTCTGCGCAAGAATAATTTTCTTTTTGTGGATTTGCTTCACTACTTTACTCCTTCAGGCTTTCTTCCAATAAGACCTGGACTCCAGATTTATTGAAGGATGCCATAGTGAAGTTCAGTGTCATTACTTTCTTGTTATTCCCTCTTTTTTATGTAATAATCATGAACTTACCCAATTCCTGATCACCTTTTGTTGTGGTTTAGCCCCAGCCAGCAATTAAGCACCACGCAGCCACTTGCTCACTGCCCTCCTCCCCCAGTGGGACGGGGGAGAGAATCAGGAAAAACTCATGGGTTGAGATGAAAACAGTTTAACAGGACAGCAAGAGAGGAGGAAACAAAAACAAAGATAATAATGATAATAATACTATCAACAAAGGAATGTGCAAGCACAAGTGATGCCCAATACAGCAAGTGCTCACTGCACGGTGATCGACAGCCCGTCCCCGAGCAGTGATTCCCGCCCCCCGGCCAACTCCAGTTTATGTACTGGGCATGACGTCGTATGGTAGGGAATATCCCTCTGGCCAGCCTGGGTCAGCTGTGTCCCCTCCCAGCTTCTTGTGCCCCTCCTCACTGGCAGAGCATGGGGAACTGAGAAGTCCTTGGCTTAGTATAAGCACTACACCTATCTAGCCACAACTGAAACTTCAGTGCGTTATCAACATCATTCTCATACCAACTCCAAAGCACAGCACTGTACCAGCTATCGCAAAGAAAAAAACCCAACTCCATCCCAGCTGAAACCAGGACACCTCACCCAAGCTGCCTTGTACCCTCACACTCTGGACAAATTCCTCTCTGTGATTACAAAGTTCAGAAGCACTTTCCCTCTGACTGCTTTCTTCACAACAATATTCAGGAAGTTGCTGTATAGATATCGCAGGTTTAAAATCATTTAATGTCTATAACACAGGTTTCTAGTCAGATGTTCCCCATTGCAACTAAGTCTCTTGCTTCTAACACCTTTACTAACTACACACATGTGCACACAGACACCTTCTTTGAAAACTGCTGCTGCCTTGTCACACGTGTGTGTCCACCGGCTGAAATTTCCTTGAAACGATGGAAATTTTGGAACTTTTTCTGGATTAGGTCAAAAGAGGGGAAAGGATTTGAATTAAAAGTAACAAGCTATAGAAAATTATGAGACTGCAGGTATTTAATTTGAAATATGCTTGGCTCCTGAGGATTCAATGAATATATAATGCTTGCTTCAGGTGCTTCTTATAGCAAAACATAATAAGGGAGGAAAGGAAGTGGGGTCTTACGTACCAGTGAAAATGTAAAGATTAATAAAAAACCCCTATATACATTCAACGCAGGTTTGGATGAAAAACAGAAAGAGTAATATATTAATAAGGATGTTCTGCACACAACTGGAACAGACAAGACTTAAAAATGAAATAGATTTAACTCATGTGCCTATGTTAAGTTTGTGAAACAAATCTACAAAAGGCAAAAAATTGAAGTTACTGCACATGTAATACTTGGTCTCTGGCTAATGTAACTTTAATGAGGAAGCTAAATTAAATTTAAAAGAGAAAGAAAAATATACAAGTCACTTCAACAGAGTTTGATTTCCTGATGGTTACTTATATAGGTTATAATTTCAGTAATCAAAGCACCTGTCATTGTACTCCGTCGGAACCATCACAATTTTTTATGAAAATATGTATATTTATTTATTAGCAGTGGAACACAGAGAAAAAAAAAAAGTAGGAGGAACTTGTGGCTAAGATATCCCAGGTGTGTCGCAGTCCTACAACCATCGTCTCAGTCAGCTGTGACTCCAGCCCAGAGGCAATGTCTGCTGAATACAGCAGCACTCACTTGGTGCCGAGGCCTGCTGAAGGGAGAGGCGGGGGCTG
>NW_010526733.1:34895-43941 GCF_000687285.1 Phaethon lepturus
GCAGTGAAGTTGTTTCATTCTGCTGGGTATTGCTCATCTGAACTTGAGGGTTTGTGACCCGATGGACTCCGGTGCAACAGAAAGGACAGAGAGCTTTCGCACGTGCTGGGCTGATGCAGTTCTCAGGCATGTGAGGAGCCGGGAGTGCCTTTACATTCAGCAGACCTCAGTTCAGCCTCACAGGGACACCGATAGATCTGGCTGGGACCAAAAGCGAAAAGAAGGACGACTGACTTTCCCCCAGGAGAAGGAGATTTTTGGGACTCCACAAATGATGAACTCTGAGGTGCCATAGTGGAGATACAGAGAGGAAAGCTAGAAGCTTCCGTTCAGGGGACAGATTTAGGGATTTCTACAGATATGTTTCTACTTCCTCAGAGGAGCTTCAAAGGGAACTAAAGTGTTAAAGGGATTGATCTGTATTATAGTATCGAATCTACTTTATATGATTTTTAAATAGGCTACATTAACTCCATTCAAAGAAAGACTAATGCACAGTTAAGAGCTATCCTACTTATTATAAATGAGAGAATGTGTGAGATAATTATTTGCCTGGGCTGCCTGACAGCAACCTGTTGAAATGGTTTCATGATGGTAGTACTTTTCATTAAAAATGTCTGTTTCCTATGAATAACTTTCACACACAAAACCAAAAGTTTTTTCTGTTTTGTTTTGGTTTTAGGTTTGGGTTTTTTCTTTTGTAGGGAGGAAAAAAAGGAAGAGCATAAGGTTCAACCAAAAAAATTATTTTCATTATTTACTGAATAAATGAGTTTCTGAAAAGTATACATGTTCACAGACAAAGCAAGGTGATTCTCTTGTCATCTAATTGTAAATAAGGTTTATAAGTAACTGCAATACTGTTGATGTTTTGAGCATCGTGCAACATACACTACTATTATCTGTAATACAACCATTTTTTCATTCACAGTTTGAGTGAACAGATTTTATGAGGATATTGGAAATTTATGTGTTGTGAAAGATCTCTTATTAATGTAGATGGTGACAAGAAAAACTACACAGGTAAGTGTGTCACAAGGGCTAACGCACACTGTTTCAGCTGCAAAATATAGAAACATGTAAGTTAAAGGGGGGGAAAAAAGTGGTCTTCAATTTCAAGGAACAAAACTGGTAAAAGTGTCTGAAATTCCAGGGCGACAAACCATCAGCAATATGACAGAGTAGCTCAGGCAGGACAAGGGGTAATGTTTTTAAAGTAAAAGAGGGTAGATTTAGGCTAGATCTAAGGAAGATATTTTTCACACTGAGGGTGGTGAAATCCTGTCACAGGTTGCCCGGAGAGGTGGTAGATGCCCCATCCCTGGAACCATTCCAGGTCAGGTTGGACGGGGCTGTGAGCAACCTGATCTAGTTGAAGATGACCTTGTTCATTGCAGGGGGGTTGGATTAGATGACCTTGAAAGGTCCCTTCCAACCCAAACTATTCTATGATTCTACATTCTCAGATAAATTCACAAATATTTGCATGTGTAAAACCAGATATTTAGAAGACTTTGATTAATGTCACAGTTACATGGCTCTAGTAATTACAGATCTTATTTGTTAACTGAAATTACCACTAGGCAAATCTGAAAACCTGGTTTATGTGTTAGATTTTAAATCATTCACCAAGTATCCGATAACTTAGTGTTTCTTTTTAGAAAATAAGACAATTATTCTTACATTGATGAAAGAGATTTAGACATATTTATCACAAGATCTTGTAGGGTAAATTTTTTTATTCATCTTACTTAGATAATTTCAGTAGGCATACAGATGATGAGAGACAGCATGCGCCTGTGTACATATACCGTGGACAATCATTTACTTTATGGTCTCTAACACAAATTGGAGATATTATAAATAGTATGACCTGTCTTAACATAAATTGCTGCATCATCGAAGGCTAATATGAAACTTTTTTTATAATTTAAAAAAATAGCATACATTGCCAGCCTGTATAATACAATTTATAAACTTTTTTCTTTTGGTACAGAAACAGTAAGTCCATTTTATTTGTTCTTTACTTTGAAAAAGGAAAAAAAAAGCTGTATTTGAAGGACAATGTTGCAGACATTAAATACAGTTTTAGAGTAAAAATGTAACATGAAGAAATTTTTGAAGATTATGTGATGAATGTGTATTACAGTTGTACTTTGCAAGGCCTGTGAACTTGTCGGGTTTTTCCTAAACTTGTCTTGGCCTGTCTAAAGCTTTGCTTTACTTGACTAAGCTGCAAGAGATACAGGAAGTATGAATTTATAATTAATTTGTTTTACTTTTACTTATCTTTAATGAAGTATGTTATATAACCACATTTTTAATATAGATAGCAAAAAGCAGTTGCCCCGTGTAGAATTAAATGGACAAAACCAGTTTTAGGTGCAACAAAGACAACAAAGAGCAAGTATTCAGCATAGTGAGACTCCATATTTAAAAATGTGGGTGTAGCCTGCAGCTGAAGATGAGCAAAGAGCAAGGTCTAAAAGCAGGGTAGAAAAGAGAAAAAAAAAAGAGATTAGTCTGAAGTGGACCTTAGAGCTGGAGAAACAGATGATCTGCATCGCACTCCTGGGCAAGGCACTGGTGACTCAGACTGACACCAGGAACCGTGAGACCCAGAGGGGCCAGGGAAGGGTGAGCACAACAGCAGAGAGTGGAGTAAGTGGTGGGAACTGTTGGGTGACCATTTCCACTCTGTCACTATTAAAATCTTTTCTGCAGCAACATTCTTTACTGTATTTTTTGCGTCTCTCTGAGTGGGTGATATTTCTGAGCAGTGTGAGCATGATCAACCCATGCTGCTTTAAGCAACTCTTTCTTGGTGGTGTTGTACAAATATATTTAAAATAATCTCTGCTTTCATAAAATAATAATAATAATTTAAAAAGGAACAATGTAATACTACCAAAAAGAAACACATATTCAAAGTCTTCCTTGTATGGTTTTATGGAGGGTTTTGTAATGCCGCTGTACATCACAGGTACACTGTCTGTGGAGGCACAGAAAGAAGATCTGTCACAGAGATGTGTGATTCTTAGGCAAAGGCTAGAGTCTGAATATAGCTGGAGAATGTGACTACAATCATACTATTAATTTTCCACATGTGTACAAATTCACATGTCTTATCTAGTACCTAATCTTGTCTAGTGTCTTCAAGCTTTTTGTCTTACTGTTATTTTCAACTTTATTTCCCTTGCATATCAACTTTGTCCCAACGGGCAGTATTCTCGTCTGCTATATCAGTATATTGGACCAGTATGTTGAGCCGTTACACACATTACCCGACCTACTTCAACCTTGAAAATTAGAGGAGAATGCCTACCCTAAATCCCAAATTTTGACTTCTTTTGGACAAAGTTCAGGAAAACATAGTATGGTGGATTACAGGGACATCAAACTTAAGAGTAGAAAAGGTGGGGAAAAAGTGTATCCTTCATTAATCACACTGTTTTGTACTGAAAATATAATGGAAATGTAAATAATACTCAGAGCAGGAGAATAATTTACAGAATGAAAACTGATATACATATTTGTGTGTGCAGAGATTTCTTAATATAGAGGACTGTCTAGGCAAATAAAATATATATGCAAACATTAATTCTTGATCTATATGTCCTTAGTGAACACTTTCTGCAAAACAACCGAAAACTTAGTGCTGTCAATTAATGCTAGTTTAGATTGACTAGAAAATTAAGTTTTAATGCTCATTCAATACATATGGAAGAGAATCTAAAAAGCATTTAATAATCCTAATGACACATGATTTGGGAGTTCATTTTTATTACCGTTTCCAGTTAATTACTTACAGCAATTACAGTCTATGGATTTGTTACAAAAATATGGACACCTTTAACCACTTTCATTTAAGGTCTAATTTTCTTCCATATCACAAAAACATTCTTTTTGACATTAGGCATACTGTATTTAGCTAGATTTTTCAAAAGTTATCGAAATAGCATGACCGGAAGAATAAGAGGAATATGTACCATAATTATATACTGTAATTATGTATCTAGAAGAAGCTGTAAGAAGTGATGGATGCACCCAGACTGAGTTCATTGTCAAATGACTTTTTTTTTTCAGTAGCCTGCCATGAGCACCAATCCATTGCATTCTCACTCTCCACTTTTTACAAGCTTTATTCTGAAATGGATTTCCCAATGAGATTCATACCTATCTGAGTTCTATTTATATTGTTATTCACTGTAAATATCTCCAGCAGCCCTATTAACTTTAATGCATTAGCTCTTCTTCCATTTATTGCAACTTAATGAATGCATAATAATTTTAGTTTAGGACACCATTAACAGGATAGATTTTCCAAGCTCCTGTAGCTCAGCAGATGTAGTAACATAAATAACTGCAAAGCTACATGCTTTTTTTATGATGGTCATAAGACAAAATTATTAGAAAATCATTTTTCTATTCTCCTACAGATTTGGCATTTAGAAAGGCTACAGGTTTAGTAAAAGCATCATGTCTGTGTGGTATAATCAGCATATGTTCCACAAGGAACCAGGATTTAAGCAGAATGAGGATATAAAACCAGGCCCTACAGCGTTCTTTGGGTAAGGCATGAAGACAAGAATCCAGAGGATATACCATCAAACACCAGATACCTGCTCATGTCTGACAATTGGGACTATTAATTTACATTTTATTCATAAAAGGATTTCTTTCCCTTCCCTATTATTTGGAACAACACTTAACAAAAATGAATCATATCTTTGAGGGCTTGTTGAGGGGCTACATGAGCAAATGAAATGTATTTGTGTCATTCACATATATAAAGATAAAGCAATGAAAAAGAGATGGATGAGTGGGTTTCAGGGAAATGTTGATGCATAAAATGTTTTCTGAATCCCTCCCACACTTGAAAGCAATGCTTGAACCCCTGGAGAGCAGTTTAAGTAGCTGTAATATGCGCTTGGGTAATTCATGGAAATCCTACATATAAATTGTTAGTATGACAAACAAATGAGCTTGCTTTGATCCAATTTTGGACTATTAAAATTAGTAACCCAGCTGAAAGATCCAGATTATAAATCCTACAGACATCAAAATAAATTAAAACAAATAGAGATACCCGAGAAAGACCATCACTTCCTAGTGTGTGAGCATTGGATGACTATTTATGGCTTAGCAAATTGTGTTATATTTGGAAGTACAAATATAAATTAAATTTAAAAATCGTATTAATTTTACATATTCAACAAAGTAAAATAGCTATCTGGAGCTGAAGCTTGGTTACACTCAATAAAGATTTCTGGAGTTGCATACTGACCTGCTGAAGAAGTAAGATATCCTTACAGATCAGAGAGAAAAATGCAATGTTTTCCACAACAAAGTTGAATTCTGTCAGTAAAACGGCTAATCTTATTTAAATGTTCAGAGTGTTTTGGCTCTTTCATTGGCTTGTTTGAAATACATTGCAAGACAGAGCCAAATCCAAAGTCTTCAAGTTTTCACATTTTTCAGTGCTTCCTTGTTCTCTATGTGGCCAATAAGAAATGTTTCTTTGAATTCCCTGTTATAGCTCAATGTATCGACACAACATCTGTGGTCTGGAATGCTTGCCTTAGGCATGGTTCTTGAACCGTTTATGTGTGTGTAAAACCTTGCAATGTCTGACACAAGCTCAATTAGTTAAAGATTTTGGTAGCTATCATTATCTCAAAATATCCTGAAAATGTTCATTTGTACCTCTGTTTTCTAAACTGCTGGTGCGAGACTGAAATACGCAAACTTCTCTGGAAATCCTGCGACATATGTCAGCTTGATGTGCTACAGGTGACAGAGCGGACAGCCTGCCCGCTGCGAAACAGGTGTTTCCTTTGCATTAATGTATCTTGCAATAAGCTGTGATTGATAGAACAAGCATACAACTGTGCGGAGTTTCACATTTACTTAAGAGTATTATATTTTGTCATAGGATAAATGGGTATGTTTAATATACTCTTACACTCTGCTCCAAAAAGTATCCTTCATAAGCAAAGCAAAGTTTAACTTCTTTCTTGTTAGCTGGATGAAGCTTTACTGGATCATGAATTCCTCACTTCCGTGGGACCACAAACCAACATTTCAATACTACATGTATTTCTCTAGAAAACACAGGGAGAGACATAAGGACATATGATACCTTTTATTCTCAGACAGAAATCAGAGATCCTGTGGAAATCACTACATTCAGTTCTGACTAAAAGGTCCCATATGTGAGCAGTTATTTTCATCCTCTTTGACTTGCATTTCACGTTGAACCCAGCATGTTAGCAGCTGGAAACTCTTGCACATGACTCATGTAAAGGAGACATGCATATTCCATGTTAGATTTAGTGAGATATGCCAAACTGCATGAAGTAAATTTCCAAGAACCATCCTTCAAGGCAGATGGCTTTGCATGGCATGCCATCGTCTCTTCTTTCTATGGCATATAATAATGGTAATGACATCATCACAGGTGTCCTAAATCAGGGGTGAGGCATCTTGAAAGTGTGTTTTCTAAATAATATTTTTTCATGGGAGCAGTATCTTCCAAAAATGCCAAACATGCTGGGTTCAACGTAAACTGTATTCTACTTTGCAAAAAGGTAAAACTAAGCATTTCAACATTCATAATTCTGTATAATTTACTGGACAAGGACTTCCCCTTGGTTTAATTAATCTAGCTTTCTCTGTGTTTATATACATACGTGGAAAGACTTTTTAGTAGGGCCTGTAGCGATAGGACAAGGGCTAATGGTTTTAAACTAAAAGAGGGTAGATTTAGACTAGATCTAAGGAGGAAAGTTTTGACACTGAGAGTGGTGAAACACTGGCCCAGGTTGCCCAGAGAGGTGGGAGATGCCCCATCCCTGGAACCATTCCAGGTCAGGTTGGACGGGGCTCTGAGCAACCTGCTCTAGTTGAAGATGTCCCTGCTCACTGCAGGGGGGTTGGACTAGCTGACCTTTAAAGGTCCCTTCCAACCCAAAAGTTCTATGATTTTGTGCTTCTGTAATATATATGTCTGCACTCTCATATGTGTGGAAACTCGGATTTAACACTATCTAATCAACCTCTTCTTGGTAACTAAGGAAAGATTAGAGAAACCTTTAATTCTGTTTATTTACTTAATTCCATTGTATTTGAAAACATAACGGGATAATTTTTCAATTTAGTTCTGTATGTTTTATGCATAAGTAAGAAACATTAAATCAAATTATTCTTGTTTATACCTTGAAAGTAATATTCTGGGTGAAGTAACAACATAAATATTTATTGGTTTTGAATATGTCTTCTTCTGCAAGGAATTTATCTCTTTAAATAAGTTGTAACATTTCTTTTAATCAGGAATTTCTAGAGTTACGTGAGACCTTGCTGTATTACTGCCTTTCCATATTATGCAACACGCAGATATTTTGCTGTCTATATGTGTATGTGCCTGAGTAACAGTTACACACAAGTTAAATCATCAGTCCTGAACTCACATGCCTTGATTAGGTTAATGTTAAAAAGTTCATTCCAGCTTTAGAATTCCTTCAGTTTTCCTGGTTTTATTCTTAGTGTATGGGTGAGTATGCAACCATAGCTAGACATACATGTACTCTGGATCTGGAAGGATCACTAGCACAACTAGTGTAGAGTCACTGCTGAGCCCCTAGGAATGACCTTGAGCATTTGCAGAGAGTCCTGGTCTCAGAATGGTAATCCGGCATCCTGTGCTTTCCAGCACCACTGAAAATATCGGACAAGGAGCAAGGAAGGAAAGAGGATGGGTATTCCTCAGCTAACACTGAGCAGTAAGATGAGTGAGATTTCATGTAAACATGTGATGGCCAAGCTTTGGTTTGGAAAAGTAAAACTGAGTGTGGGAAAGGGCTAAGGGAGAAGATATCTGTAACTGTAATTCAGATGAATATAATATTTTTGCATACTGAAAACATAATTTCTGAAGCTGATAAAATAATAATAAAAATAAAGAACAATGGAAAGAGAACAAGAGACTTTGCTCTTTTCCTGTCAGTTCTTCTGTCAGCTGTTTTTTTTAATTCAGTAAATGCTGAAAAGATAAGTTGTTGTATAATCTATTATGCTTCTTTAAGCAGGAATTAACAGTATGCATAACAAGAGAATTAGCAGATTAAGTTTTTCTTGATAGGAAATTAAGGAATAGACATAAACACTTTCTTTTCTACAAAGAATGGGATTAGTATGGCAAGAGTGAATAAGGGTTATTTTATGGATCACAACTTGACTTGGACTCCAAACATTATTCTGCACAAACGAAGCACTTATGGTTATGACAGCATGTAAGAGAACATCAGAGTTTGCAAATAAACTTAGATCGCCAGGATAAGTCCATTTCCTGAAGAAGCCTCTGTTATTGAATAACTACTCATTTCGCTAAAGGAATTTGTGACTGCTGTCTGACTTGATGGTGACCTAACACGCTGCACATGACTGCTTTCCTCCAGGGAAGCTGTTCTGCTGAAAGAGGCAGAATACGTCAGCCAACAAGTGCAGAAGCAACTGAAGAACAAGGTGCTTACAATCAAATGCTGCATCGGGGCCCAAAGCAGCCTGACATAAGCCTTGACTAATGATTTAATTCAGCCCTTCAGCATGCAGGTGTAGCTATTCTATCATCTAGAGGACATGCAAATCACTAGCACGTGCAAAGAAGGAGCTGATGTTACAAGATAATGGTAATGTGCACCTGTGATTTAGAAGGCATATCAAGGCCTTAGAACAGTAAGCTACATTAATTATTATAAAACCCATTTGACTCTAGGAATCTGGAGGCTTGCTGTATATAACACAATAGTGATGTCAAGAGACAGTGGCTGACTACTTGCCTTCTCTTTCTCTGATTTTGCATTTCAGATTTGGAAATGGATAACCTACTTACAGCAAAGAGATTACTGATAGTACTTCATGTTTTCATCCTTTCACTCTAAGATTAATTACCTTGCAACCACTTTAGAGAATTTTGGTTTGCCTTTCTTTGTATGAGAGTGTTTTCACGTAAAAAGAGGAACTTCCTGACACAGCTGGTGAGTGAGCC
>NW_010526734.1:0-37183 GCF_000687285.1 Phaethon lepturus
AAAGATATTGAACAAGACCGGCCCCAGAATTAAGCCTCCATCCCTCTCTGACAAGAGAGGGTTAATCACAGGAAAACATACAGATTCGAGATTGTTTCTGCTCCCATAGGGTCACTTCATCTACAAAAGTCTTTCATAGTAGTCAGGCATTGCTGGTCCTCTACCTTTTTCTCACTACCCTACACTTTTTTAGGCGAGTACCAGACTCTACTAAAAAAATATCTGTGATCCTCATCTCCTGCATTATCCACTAGTTTTCCTTTTTACCATTCACACATTTAAACAGCAACTCTCCACCTTGAATACAGAATCTCAGAACACAACTTAAATTAGCTGAAAGCTTTATGCAGCAATGTTGGTATCAGGAAGTCGTTACAGACAGGTTTCATGTAGGTCTTACGCAAAGACGACTGTACTTAAGAGTATTCCTTTGCAATGTCATACATATGCTGTGCCAGTGCTTACTATGTTTTCCCCAGTACCAAACCTTATGAATGGTATCCAGCTGAAGTAAAGCTTTGGGGCAGAGTTTCACTGGGGAAAAAAAAAAGAGATCAAGAGAGTGTCTGGGATTAAATCTCCTGTGTCCTGTGCTCCCCTATAATAAGGAAAAGAATATCTTTCCAAGTCAGCTGTCAGGAGAAGAAATGGCAACAACCATCACTTGGGGTTAACAAATGTATTGATAACATTTTTGAAAACACTTCAGTCTTAATCCAGCCTGTGTTTTTTCCGATGGTATCCCTCACCAAAATAAAAAAAAAACAGCCTTTGCCACAGTGACACAACCCTACCACAAAATACCTGCATATACTAGTAAAATAAGTAAAACATTCTGCCTGAAAGGTGGTGAAGTGCTATGGCAAGACTGCATACTTCAGCAATGAGTATTTTAGAATACTTTAAGTCTAGAAGTCATTTACACTACTATACCCATAGCAAACTAGATGAAATTCAGCCTGCCTATGCGGAGTTCATTCAGTCTGATAGAAAACTTTTTCTGGAAGTCTTCTTTCACTTTTTAGGTGGAAAAAAAGTCACAAGCAAAGTATAAAAAGTTTTATCAGGAGAAAATACCAGAATTTTGTGCAAGCACAATAAAATATCAATAGAACCAAACTCCTTAGTATTACTGTTCCCATGTATAACACTTAAACGCAAAACTGAAGTTCCTCTCTTGAGAAGTGGTAATGTCCAAAGGACTAAGAAGAGGATCCTACCTGAATAAATTATCATCATGGATTATTCATTTTTAAAAGCAAAGATCTGTTCTGGGTTAGCATAGTCATAGTTATATTTATTCTTATTTTCAAGACGCTTACAATACGCAGTGCTTCAGTACAGTATAATTTGGGACTATCAATTGGGAAAATGAAAATAGAATGATAGTGTTTTCCACAAACACATAAATCACAGGCAGTCATCAAGTTGGCCTAGAGCTCTCAACACTTGCTAAGTCCTAATATCCCTCCAATGAGACCTGTAGTTGTTTGTGTATTCATTTACACAGTTCTTATTTGCGCATTTAGTAAAAATGAGCTCCAGAAAAGTAAACAAATGCTTAACAGCCCACATTTCTGGTCAAATCAGGTAGATTTTTTTAACATTTCTTTGCATGATGTAGAAGAATGTTAGCCTATTACTAATTTTGAAGAGTCTCTCTGCTCTGTATTATGCACATCCCTTGTTTGTGGCAAACCTACAGAAATACTTGCCACTACTTGAATCACACATCATCATTTTCAGGACATAAAAGAGCCACAATTTCAACTTTTGTTTAAATTCTAATGAGAATCGCACTATATTCAGGGGATAGAAGGATAAGAATTCCAAAATCCCTTGAGAAAATGCAGCTCTTAATACCAGGATTGTCTAGTACTCCCAGAGCATTTTAAGTCCTATTAGAATGTCTGTTGTATTTCAACTACACAATAGTACAGCCATCAAATATTTTTCTGTTTTCCATCACTGCACAGGCCACTGTTCTTGGAACATCACTTCTTGGTTGTATACTTTAAGAACATAGTGTTTGTAAAATGCTATATTTTTACTTTCTTAAGATATTATTAGGCTTTGCCTTTTTTTTTTCTTTTTTTTTCTTTTTTTTTTTTTTTTGGCATGGTATTTCATGACATCTCTGAGGCCTACAAACTTTTAAATATGTAAACCTTCCAACTTCCACGTTACCTCCTTTTCCGGTTTTCTAAAGACGATGAGTTGTGACAAAGACAAACTGAATTTTCATCTTGTATCATACAGGAATCCTGTGGCAAATGAATAAGGTAAGCTATCAAGGCCTGCATGACTCCTGTGGCTTTGTCATTTGAAAAAGTAGAATGAAATGGAGTGAAGAAAAACACAAACATCTCTACCTCCAAAAATGCAACCCACTCATTGAGAATTTCATAAAGGCTCTATTTTTAATATCAAATAATATGTGTAGTCCTAAGCCCATATCTGTATGTTCCCAGTACTTACCCTTTTTGACAGGAAACATTTACAAAATAATTTGTGTCTAATTTGCTTTTTAAAAAAGTGTCTAAGGTTTGCTATTAAGAATGGCATTCCTCCTCTAAAGTAAGAATCAAAACTTCGTAGTATTTTTGGAATTTCTCAATCTTTTAGAAGTCTGCCTCTATTACGAAAATCTATATTTGACTGTTACTGTCTTACTCCATTCATTAACTTTTTGTGCATATTCAGTTATATCAGTTTTTTTCTTTTAATTAAAAAAACCCAACCTTCTCTACTCCTATTAGTAATTTAAAACCAGCAGTGTTAAGTGGGTTAATACTCTTTTTTCCAAAACATTGGCACATTTCCTAAATTCAATGTAAAAAAGGGGTCAGGACACAATGAATATGGTGGGCAATGGGGGAAATGAGTTTGCCTCAGAAATTACGGAATCAGAGGAAAATAGTTAGATTCTAGTTATACCAGCAAGAATGAATCAAGAAGAAAGATACTGCTAGTTTTGAACCAAAAACATTTGGTAAAGAAGCTTACAGACAAAATACACAGCATCCTTGAAGTTCATTGCTAATTGATTTTACTGATTCACCAAAGGTAGTAAAGCAATGCTAAGAATTACTTATCATAGATTTACATTAGCACCTGAATTTGAAGGTGAAAGGTAAAATAAAAAACTAGTTAGCTTCATCTCTGTTACAAATTCAATGAACTCTTAGAAAATCTGCACAACAGCAGCCTGCAGAAAACTCTTCCTAACGTATCATACTTGTCTATTTGCAAACTAAAGAACCTACAAGGTGTTAATAAATTGAGTACAATAGTACATCTTGCTTTTAATAAGATGTTTGTTCAGAAAGCTCATTAAAGACTCATTCAAAATGAAGGTGATAATGCGTATGTATGGTGTCTTAATAATGAGATATCACACCTTCCTTTCTTCTTTTCTTTCCCAGCTCCTTCCCTCCACCCTCTTTTTCAGAAGCTGCATATTTTTTAAATGAGTTGCCTGGTCAATAAGTAAAAAGAGTATTAGAGGTCTTTTAACATATTTGATTTCTCAGATAAAATGGAATGCCTGAAAGATCCAACAACGATTTAAGGTGTTTCTTCGCTTTACTCTAAAAGCTTTTTTGACAAGTTCCGTACCAAGGAAGCACTTCACTGCCCAGATGAGATCCTTGCAATGACTTATACTATAAAGTTACATGCCTATACTCAATGTAAAGATATTAAGAGATGATAAATAGCAAAAATCTAAAGACCAAAAGATATGGCAGAAAAGCTAGCTCCTCTGTAGTTGCATATTTAATATCCCTGCTTATATATCATCTTGATTCCAATTGTAAAGCTACCGTTTGCCATCTTCTTTATCAACTTCCTAATTAGTTTAAAATTCCTAAAGTGTGAATAAATAAATAAATTAATTAATACAAATGTGATTTCAAATGATTAATCACACTAACACTTAGATTGGGGTTATCCTTATATAGGATCACATTAGATCATACATAACAGAACAAAAGCATAGAAAAGCTTTCCTATGGCAATCCGGATTTCAGAGGTGGTCAATGATTTCTAGACTCCAAGGCTCACCTGAGAGAGTCTTGGAAGTTATAAAACTCCAGGCTAGCTAGCCAGAGGCATTACCCTTAAAAAGTTTACTAATGACCTGGATTTTTTTTCCCCCTTTAAAACGTATTTATTATATCTAACTAGTGCCTCCCAGAAATTTGTAAACCGGAGGGCATCGCTGAGCCTTTGTGAAAATAAGAATCCAAACATCAGGGACATGATGCTGGTGATGGGCAAGTGGACAGTGGGATCCGGCTCCCAGTAGGGAATGACAGACAAATTCTGCACTCATCTGGTGAAGCCTATGGCACATATCTCCAAACAGGCTTCAGCATGGGCATGTTCACAGTGAATTTCTACATTAAGATGAATCTCTTCTTACTAATTATGGAGACCCTAGGACAGTAAGGCGAGAGTGCTTTTAATGCTGTAACTGCTGTGCCTCTTGTCTCATTTTGAGAAAGCACTATTGAAAAACTTGCAGAAATGCCTGTTCCTGCAATACTCACAAGGCATCTGCCTGTCAATTTAAATCAATCTTTTTTTTTCCAAATCGCATAGGCTTTAGAAGTGAGAGGCCATATGCAAAATGAATCAAAACCAATGGAAGATTTATTTCACTGGGTTTTGGATCAGAGCATTGTGTGAAGATACAGACAGCTTTGGTGCTTTGCCCGTGTTCAGCATTGTTAAAACCTCCACAAAATTATGAAGCATATATGACTTTAGTTGGAAAGGATCCCACAGCTGCTCTGTGCCTGTGGGGACCGGTTCCCTGTACCCCAGGTCTGGAGCCAAATGTAAATAGCAACATTTCCCACAGATGCTCTTTGCACCCAAGAGGACTATCAGAGGTACAAGCCAGAAGAGAGTTGTATCCTCTCTCTGATGATCTGAGAGAAAAAGATTCTAGTTTGTTTTCTTCAAAGTTTTTCCCTCTTTCAAAAGACGAAGTGTGTTTACTAAACTCCCTCTTTATAATGAAGCAGTATTAAAGCTGAAAGTTTGGTGGTTTATTTGTTTGTTTTGCAGTTGAGGCTTTTCAGATGCAATGTTTCAACGTTGTCATAAAATCCACAAGAAATTACAGACAGTCCTGAAATTTTTCAATCTGCAAGACACATCAAGCACAGAGAGATGCTTACTACTGCTCTGCTCTTGCAGGTCACTCCTTAGATCAATTCTTGTGACGCAAGACTTGTTTTATTTCAGTTTTCCTTTTTAGCTTTTATTTCTTTGCTGAACAACTTTTCACTACAGTTTTATGCAGTCAATATTTGTACTAGGAAAAAAAAAATCATAATCCCAAAGTAATATTTCCATGACCTTTTGTCTTTACTTTGAAGCCCAGTTGGTACATAAAGACCGGCCTACACAATATCATCACAGCAAATGCTGTCTCAGAAATAGCAGGACTCAGAAAATCATCATTTACACAGAATATAAAATGACACTATTGGTTAAAAGAGAAGGCATATCGAAAGGATTTTTTGTGTAGCATTTTAACGTGATAAATAATTCCTAAAAGTCTGAGTTTCAGTCTTCATATAAATAAGTGGATGCTAATAGTCCATCCATGAAGACTCTCCTTGTTAAAATACACACAAGGTATCCTTATGTTTATACATGTGTAAGTACAATTAATATTGCAACCCAACTGGAAACAAAATTGCTTTAGTTAACCAACCATTGCAAGGCAATCAAATGTGGTATCAAATGTAATTGTAGAAGATCCATTTGGGGCACAACAGCAATTATTTCATACAGAATTCTCCCTTCCTTCTTCCAATTCACGTACAAGGGTTTTTTTTCAGGCATCTCTATGCCAGAAAAATAATTGGACCATCACAACTGCCCCCTTTCACACTTTTCATACGACAATTCAAACCAACAAGGCTGTTTCATTTAGAAATACTGGTTTGTACCTCTGATTTTTAACTGCATTAATCTAAAAACATTTAAGTAGGTTTTATTTCTCCAGCTGCACATGCAGCTATGGAATTAGGCAATACCGATGGAGTAGGAAGCAGAGAATGACATTTCTTTATTTGCCTGAAGCTAAACAAATTGGATTTCCCTTCATAAACTTCACAAATATTCTCTAAAGACTTAATAGTTTTCTAACTGGTAAGTATTATTTTAGGACTGTAGATGTAAACTGCAGTTCAAATATTTTAATTGCCTTTGTGATTAATCAGGAAAAAACACATTACAATCCAATATTAGTGATTTTTTTCCTTTTTTGCTCAGAAGATATTCACTATTCTTAAATATCATTCTTAATTAATATTCCTTTGAATAAGTTTGCATTTTTTACTAAATTAATTAGTAATTGCCAAAATTATTTTTATATTTAATAATCAATGCAAAATACCGAAATCCATTACGGTCTTTATTTCTAGCACTTAGCTAAAAACTAATGGTAAATATGTAAGATACACGTTCTTAACTAGTTTTAGATTTTTATTTTTGCTGGAAACATTCAATATACATCTGACAAGTGTTAATTTATTAATAAAAAGAATAGATAAAGCTTCCAGTGTCAATCTGTGTATTTAGAAAGCTATGCAAGGTGACAGAAGGATAGGAATATGAAAACACCAGATATTTGCTCTTCAGTAAGTTGATGGCTCACAGCTTCTGAGGTTCAGATTAATATCAGTCTGAGACGTCTATGTTCATGGCTATTTTTGGCTTTGGTAAACATGAACAGATTATTTCAGATAAGATCAAAATAAAATTTAAAAATTCTTAAACTTTGGTAAAGTTTCCTTTAACTATTGATCCTCGAAAGATCATGGAGCAGATCCTCCTGCTAGGGCTGAGGCACATGGAGGAGAGGGAGGTGATTTGAGACAGGCAACATGACTTCACTAAGGGAAAATTGCACCTGGCAAATCTGGTAGCTTTCTAGGTGGGGTTCTAACATCAGTGGAGAAGGGAAGAGCTACTGACATCATCTATCTGGGCTTGTACAAAGAATTTAATACTGTCCCACACAACATCCTTGTTTCTAAAATGGAGAGACATGGATTTAACAAGTGGACCACTTGGTGAAAAAGGAATTGGCTGCATGGTCACACTCAAAGACTTGCGGTCAATGGCTCGATGCCCAGGTGGAGATCAGTGATGAGTGGTGTCCCTCAGGGGTCTGTACTGGGACCAGTATTATTTAACATCTTTGTCAGGGACATGGACAGTGGGATTGAGTGCACCCTCAGAAAGTTTGTGGATGACACCAAGCTGAGTGGTGTGGTTGATACTCTAGAGGGAAGGGATGTCATCCAGAGGAAACTCAACAGGCCTGAGAGGTGGGCCCTTGCAAACTCTGTGAAGTTTGCCAAGTGCAAGGTCCTGCACGTGGGTCAGAACAACCCCAAACATGCATATAGGCTGGGTTGTGAAGTTTGCCAAGTGCAAGGTCCTGCACATGGGCCAGAACAACCCCAAACATGCATATAGGCTGGGAAATGAGTGGATTGAGAGCTGCCCTGCAGAGAAGGACTTGGGTGTATTGGTGGATGAAAAACTGAATATGAGCCAGCCATGTGCGCTCACAGCCCAGAAAGCCAACCATCTCCTGGGCTGCATCCAAAACAGCGTGGCCAACAGGGTGAGGGAGGGGATTCTGCCCCTCTGCTCCACTCTGGTGAGACCCCACCTGGAGTCCTGCGTCCAGCTCTGGAGCCCTCAGCACAGGAAGGACATGGATCTGCTGGAGTGAGTCCAGAGGAGGCCACAAAAACGATCGGAGGGATGGAACACCTCTCCTATGAGGACAGGCTGAAAGAGTTGGGATTGTTCAGCATGGAGAAGAGAAGGCTCCGAGGAGACCTTTGCAGCCTTCCAGTACTTAAAGGGTGCCTACAGGAAAGGTGGGGAGGGACTCTTTATTAGGAAGTGCAGGACGAGAGTAGATTTAGATTAGATAATAGGAAGAAATTCTTTACTCTGTGGGTGGTGAGGCACTGGAACAAGTTGCCCAGAGAAGTTATGGATGTCCCCTCCTGGGAAGTGTCCAAGGCCAGATTGGATGAGGCTTTGAGCAACGGATCGAGTGGAAAGTTTCCCTGCCCACAGCAGGGGGTTTGGAAGTAGATGATCTTTAAGGTCCCTTCCAACCCAAACCAATCTATAATTCTCTGATTCTACGATTCTACGATTCTATGATTCTATGATTTATCAAAAAGCCAAAACTTATTTTCATTTTTGTTTTTCTTTGCTTGGTCTTCAATAATTTTAACTGAATTTAATATACTATGGTACTAGTAATATTGGAAGAAATTCTACTCTCATTCTATCACAAATAGTAGGGAAAAGGGGTTTTAGTAGATGTGGATTTGTGTTTATTTTAGTCCCAATATTTTTTCTAAAAGGCAAACAAATTCTCTCCTTTAGGCAGTTTTGACAGTCTTTGAATGAAATTATTAGCTGAAATAACAAAAATGAGGCTGTGGGACCAAACCTGGATCTTCAAAGATTTTTCCCAGTGCTAGCTAATTGCAAAGGCCGTATCTGAGGATACTGAATTTTTATTATACTGTGACATTAACCTGCAAATAAAATCTTTAAGAATCTTTAATGCTTACATGCCTCTTTTACTGCAAACTGTGCAATAAGCATTCATATTTTAAATAACATGTTAGAACAGGCACTCTAGCAGTCTTTTGATTGACACATTCCTTGTAGCTCTGTACAGACCTTGGTTTTATGGCCAGCCCTCTTTGCCCTTCCTCTTTTAGAGACGGTCTGCTGAAGTCAGCCCATATATACTTCCCCAGAAAGAATGTTTGTGATAGTTTCTCCTTAAAACTCCATAAGCTAGTATTCGTCCGCAATCTGACAGTCAAGGATGTTGCTGATCGTGAGCTCGTTAGAAGCAGAAATAGATTGTCTCAAAGAGTTTCTTTCTACAGTGACTCATGTGCAATGCTGCTGGAAGGGCTTTCGTCACCCAAAACCAAATCCTGGACAAGAAATCAACCTCATACAGCATGATGTAGACCATTCATAATGTTATCAGAAGTACTTTAAGAACCCTCATCCACAGAAAGTTTTACAGTATATCTTCTATTTTCCATCACAGCCATTAGGAGAATGAATTTTCCAGTGAAAATTAAATTTATCAGAAAGATCTGTGTGCAAACTAATTTGAGCAGGCATTTTCTAAAAAGTAGGCCAGAAAAGAAGAAAAATTACTTCTGGCAAAAATGGAACAAATTAAATTATAAGAGGCTTAATACATTTATTTGAAATTTAATTGCATAACCTAATGTCAAGGTTATTATATGGTGCACACTGTTCTCATCCAAATTCAAAACAGTGAAGCACAAGCTCAGTTTGCAGTTACTTTATTATAAATCTAAACGCATTTAATTTTATTCTGACCATAGCCTTTGCCTGAGACACAACATTAACATAAAATCATACTTCAAAATTACTTTCAGATCTCTCCTTGGCAATGAATTCTGGTAAGACCAGAAGCCTCCCTGGTGTGACTGACTTCTACTGCAAGCAAAGGGCAAAAAGAGAACCAAAAGCTGAGAAGGGGTTGTTGATGTGATGCCAGTGTGTACAGTAAGAAGCAAAATGATTAGAAAGAGCATCTGACTGTATTCACAGTGTTCTGCACTGAGTCCATCAAAACTGCAGGTCTTGTTTTCTATTCAAAACAGAGGGAGATTAGCAGAAAAGATCGCCATAGCGATCATTATTGCTTCCCTATGGAATATGCATTCTGTGTTTTACCATGTGTTAGAAGCTGTGCCTGTGCCGAGCGCACACTTAAAAGCATTCAGGCTGTGTCCAGACCCTCTTTGCACTCCCAAAAGCCAGTCACATGAGCCTAAATTAGCCAAACCCTACTGCATTTAACTGTGTGCCACTATGATTCTAGTGGATGTGCAAACATTTAATTTATTAGGTTTGTAGCAGCATCATGTAAAAACACTATCAGCTTTTATTTCTTAAGAAACAGGTAATGAAGGCATAATAAATGACATTGACACTTAGCAGGGAACTGTAGCCTAAAATTAACAGGCTTATAATCATGCAGCACAATATTAATTTGGCTCGATCAGTAATACAGAATTAATGTTGTACATCTTACAACCATCTCACTTGTTTTTCAGTGAACTCTGAAGTGACTGAAGAAGATAGTTTAGTGTTTGACCAGGTTAGAGCCTCTTTCAGTAGTACTAGAATATCGAAGAGATGCAGTTATTAAAGTATGGAAAAGGATTCTAAAAAAATAGTCTACGATGACTCCCAATATAGACAGTCATCTGGATAACCAAATCCTTCTGTGTGAAGCTCTTTCTTGCTTTTTTTTACCACATAAGCAAAAAACAACTTGCAAAAATATTTCCTATGATTCTGTTTCAGTGCTTGGAGTAGCATACTTTTAACTGATACTCGGATCACTCAGATGTCTTCTCTGTAATCATGCCTTGTATGTCAAAACAAACAGATGTTTTGTCTACACCTCAGCTACATCCCTGGGTCTGCAAAGCTCCCTATGAGCTTCTGAACTGAAAAGTCCACTTTATTCTCTAGACACCCAGACTAAGATTCTGTTTACTGAATAAAATAAAATGCCCACTCATAGTCAATGACTCCTTCTGTGGTGGATTTATAAACAAAATGTTTGTAAGAATATGTTAACATTTCAAAGAGGAAAAATCTGAGAAGGTTAAAAAGAGAGAAACTCAAACTTACCCCAAACTCATCCCTCCACTGATGTGATGCTTGGTACTTCTCTGCTTCTTTAGCAAGGCGCTGAAGACCAAAGAGAGAGAGGACATACTTTTTAGTTTTCACTTGATTCTTCAAATGGCAAAGTCTTTCTCTTTAATTTCTTCATATACATGTTTTCTCTATATAATTTTCTATATACATAAGATTTTTTGCACTTCATTGAAAATTATGTATATTTGAGTAAAGATGAACTTTCTTATTTCAAAAAAGCCTTTTTCTGTATTTGTTTATTTAAATACTGTAATTATGCATTAGAAACCTTCATTCCAGCATCATTTAAGAAGTTTTCGTTAAGTTCAAAATCCATCGATATCCTTCTGAAAAAACTTTCTCCTTACACATACCACCTTGCTTTATATGTATTAATCTACCATCTAACAAGAAGTATTTATTCTAATCTTAAAACACTGTTTTACGGACATTTATTTCTCCATTAAACTATTTAGCTTCAATTATAGGAAGTACTGACATCCCTGTAATTATTAGGGACCCATAAACAATCAGTAATTTGGACTAGCTGTAGCATGGTGCCATGGACTGAACACACATTAGCGGTTGGAGAGTAACAGGCATGCTCCTAGAGGGCATTTTTCCCATTTAAATTAATTTGAAAGAAACCCAGTTCATCCACTTAGCCCCACGGGAAAGCGAAGCACAGTGTGCAGGAATGATCAGGTGATGCTCCTTCAAATCAGTCTCTTGTACAGACACATCCATTGGGTTGCTGACACATCCCTCCTCATACAAAATTATAAGTCTTTGAAAAAAAGCTGTTTGTATACGCCTATGAGAAGTTCACTACAATTTTGCATATAAAGTTTGCCAAGCGTAACGCATCTTCCCCAGCTGAGCTGCAGACAGCATTCCCAGTGCCGGCAGCCCTGGAGGCAAGCACCCATCCTGAAGGAAAGCAAGCTCACACTGAAGAAGCAGCTACCTGATGTGAAGGTAGTTCATGTGGACTCAGATGTGTCCTAGTTGTTGAATGTTTTACTTTGAGACTTACTAAATTATTTTGTAGCCCAATAAAAATTTTAGCAACTGTTTCTGGGGAGTCCTGGTCCCTTTTTAACAGAAATAGCCTGGCTGTATCCACAGATAACCAGGGATGAAAACACTTCACTGTGTAACGATATGTGCACAGTAAGCCTGATGATCCTTTTAATATTCAGACCAATTCCTACACAAAATGAACTGGTGGTCTAAGTCACATTTTCAGCTGAGTCAACTGTCAGTTCTTGCTAACAACCAAAAGGAGTATGACCAGAAAGTTCACGTAAGCTGGAATCACAGAGATAGTGCCGTCAGAACCTCACCTCAGCCCCATCCACGACAGCAACCGCTGTGTGCCCGTGAGGGCAGTCCCTCTCCCCCCTCTAACAACCATCAGCTTGAGATACATTTCACAAAGCAAAACTTAAGATCTTTTCTTTTCTTTTTCATTTGTAATCATCTTATATAAACAAACATTCCCAATAAACCTGTGTGCTCTGCTGCCAGAAAATGTGTCCCCACTCATTCATTTTACTGTCCGTTCAAATGATTCTTAGTTAATAGAAAGTTACTGCCACCTTACAGGCATTGCCAACTGGAAGTGCCCTCCAGAATAGCCAAGTACCACATTTACAAAAGAAAAAACTATAATGTAATTTCACAGAATCACAGAATCATTAAGGTTGGAAAATCATCATCACTTGATGATCTTAAAGGTCTTTTCCAACCTTAATGACTCTGTGATTCTGTGATTCTGTGATGAAGTCCAACACTCAACCCAACACCACCAAGCCCACTAAAGTGCCATGTCCACACATTTTTTGAACACTTCCAGTGATGGTGACTCCACCACCTCCCTAGCGGGTTCCAATATTTGACCACTCTCTCAGTAAAGAAATTTTTCCCAATATCTAGTGTAAACCTCCCCTGGCACAACTTGAGGCCAGTTTGATGCATTACACTGGGAATAAGCACAGTACAACTCTCCCTTGACTGCACTGGACAAACACTTCAGATACCTGCAGTATTTTCAGTTTTCTGGCAATACACTAGAACAATTTTGTGCATCTAATTTCTGAACTCACTATAGCCAGTTCTGCATCTAAAATTGGTTTATCGTCTGATGAGTTCAAGCTAATTAAGTCATGTTTCACCAGACTGTAGCAAAGCAAGATATGACACTTACTACACATGTAAATAGTGGCAGTTAATAATCCCCTCAGATTTCCCTCACAGCCTACTTCATTACGTTAAGACACCCAGAGAACTGCAATTGTTTTCTACAAAAGACAGTAGAACCCAAATGTACAAACTGATATATGGATTAAGAAGAGAAATACGTAATGAGCATTAACATTACTAGGAATTTCACATTGAAAGAACTGCAGCCAAACTTTGTGAAAAATTGGTAGATTCCTCCATTAATCTACACTATAAAGCAAAAACACTAAAAGCAAATAAAAAAGTAAAGGGTTTGTTTTTTATTTTTGGGGTTTTTTTGTTTTTTTCCGGGGGGTGGTGGTCTCAAATGGATAAAAAATAATATTCCCCACCAAAGAGATACCATAGTCTTATTCTTTTCGAAGAATTTTTCAGTTGGGTTTAAGTTAGAACTCACCCAACTGGCTAAGTAACTGGCTAAAATAACACTACGTGCAATTTCAACAGTTCTTTATACCTTAAAATAGGTTCCCAAATGAGAAGTTGTTGTTTGGGGTATGTGTACAGGGCTCTGTTAAAGGCAATCAAGCTCATACAAAAACACAAGGAACCAGTTACAGAGAAACAATAATGCACAATGAGAAAACAGATGTTTCTTGACTCCAAAAAAGCAAACCCAACACCCTACTGCAAGTACATATGACCACGAGCCAGGCCTACACACACTGGCTCTAGCTTCAGGCTGAGACACCTTTTTGATGTCTTCTTCACTGCTTAACTGAAGAATCTCTGCATTTTGTTCTACTGCATATGAATCAATTTGATTTTTGCACCAGTTATTAGATCAATTTTCAAAAATTATATCAAAAAATTTAGCTGGAATGTATCTTTAGAATGTAATTTGTGGTATCCTATGTCTGAGATAGAATCAAAACCTAGCCAACTTGATATCAACCCAGTATTGTTTTCCATGAAACAGATCATCTCTTCCATCAACAATTCCTATAAATGTTACACAAACTACTGGTAGTCAGTTAAGAGGAGGAGGAGGATGGTAAAGGAATACACAAAAACAAGTGATGCACATGCAATAATTGCTCACCACCCAGTGATTGACAGCCTGTCCCTGAGCAGCGATTCCCAACCCCTGGCCAACTTCAGTTTTATACCCTGTGCATGACATGATACGGTAGGGAGTATCTCTTTGGCCAGCCTGGGTCAGCTGTCTTGGCCATGCCCCCTCCCAGCTCCTTGTGCACCTCCTCACTGGCAGAGCACGGGAAGCTGAAAAGTCCTTGACTTAGTATTAACAGCACTTAGCAACAACTAAAACCATCAGTCTGCTATCAACGTTATTCTCATACTAAATCCACAACACAGCACTATACCAGCTATTAGGAAGAAAAACAGCTCTATCCCAGCCAAAACCAGGACACACAGCTATGCAAGTTACGTATGCAAAAAAATACAGGATCATTTCCCAAAGACCACTCTACCAGAGTATTCTGATTACCCTGATCATCTCCAGCAGAAAACTTTTTAGCAACATTATGTGCAGGCTACCACAAGGACACAGATCATGCAAGGGCTTAATTTTCAAGAAGAGGGTGTTTTAAAAGGTACGGGTTGACTGATACAAAGTCGATGCATGCAAAAATGAGTATCATTCTCTCCTGTGTAATACCTTATATTTTTAGGAAAGATAAGGGAAGAGAATTAAATATATATATATATAATGAAGCTAAGCTGTTCTCAGGAGTTTTTTCAAGGAGAACCTTGCTGCTACAGCAACATGGAGTGTAATAACTGAGATAGTCACCCTTCCACAGAGAGAGCTTTGTGAAGAACCAGAGTGAGAAGTCAAGACTCCTGGGTCAAAAACAGTTAAGATTGTGAAGCAAACTCGTTACCTATGCCCTTTATTGTGACACAAGGAGAGACTAATTTTTCATCTCTCGCAAAGAAATCATTCCTCCTTCCTTTTGAGGTATGCAAATGTCAGGTCTTGCCTTCCTTGTCTTGATGGAAGAGTCTCTGGAGAACGCCAAGAGAGCAGTAACACACAGCAGGCTGACACCTGACACTTCCCATTTTCCCTCTCATTGCAATGAGGGTTTAATAAGGTAACACCTTCTTTAACATCATGACCCACTGCAGTTCCCTACAGGTTTTTCTAGCAAATACTAAAATGTTGAGATTCATGTTTTTATATGTAAGAAAATAAGCAGAAATGGTTCTAAAATAAACACGCAAAACAATATTTCTGTATGTTAGGTTTTAATCGTTTCTTACTCCATGCCTATGTATGTGTGCTGTGAAGACAAAGGCTATGAGATATTTTCAGGCCTTGAATGAAGCTCTATTTAACATCAGCTTTTTAGATAGAGAGGATGAAAAACCTAAAAAGGGGAAAAGGAAGAAAACTAACATCTAAGAGAAACATTCTGGCTTACTTCAAGGTATTTAAAAAAACCCCACTTTTTACAATTTGCCGGAGAACAAGGATTTTCAGATCATGGCAACGATACTCAAAGTCCTCTGAAGTAGTACACACATTGAGAAACCAAGGAAGTAAAGACCAGGAAGAGAGGGCTGCAAAAGCTAACAAAATGCTGGTATTCTATTCCCATGCTTTTGGAGGATGCCCAAAAGAGCTCAGAGAGAGTGCTTCAAAGTCCGAGACCAAAAGGGCTGATGCTCGATTTAGCCACTGTGACTGACACAGCAGCTGATGTCAAATTTAAGGCGCTTGAAAACACCGTCGTTAAACAACCATTTGTTTAATACATGTTCCTAGATGAAACAATTCTACTTTTCTTTAACTTTTAAAGGGATTACAAAATGTTACACACAAAAACCTAAAAGAACAACAACAACAACAAAAAACCCAACAGAATGCCCAGCTGCCTGTCAATCTCAAAACTGTCCATTTTCAAAGGTCTTGTCCCCAGATTCCAAGTGTGCGTTACTACCTCCGAGAGACAGTCTTTGATGTAGCACAGACTGCAAGAAAGAGACCTGAAGAATCTTTATCTGATCTGTAAAGATCAACTCCCTAGAAGGCCTATTCATCTTCCAGCCTTCATTTTTGTGCCCATATGTCATATCTTTATCTCCTCCTAGCCAGCACAGAATTCTGTCAGCTAATGGCCCAATTACAATTATATTCAGTACAATGAAATCAATCTTTTTTTTTGTGCTTCTCACTCTTCTTTAAGCATTTTATCTTGAAAATAATATTTCACTGCTCCTTTATATATTAAGCTATTATAAAATGTGTAAGCTTAGAGTTATTAGACATGAATAGCCTCACAAAGCTTTCTAAAATACCACATCCATGGAATTCTTTGGTTATTTTAAGAAGATAAATACCCAGGGAGAATATATCAATATCAAGCTTAAATAGAAAAATGTAGAAACATACAATAAACTTCAAAGCCTGATTTTAAAATATGATCCAAATATTCAATCCTGTTCTTGCATGAACAGTATAAAAGCCACATGGAATATGTGTAACAGCAGTTTCAAATATGGTTTTCATATACGTATCTGAAATACAAATATTGTCCTGTAGATGATTATGAATTGCACAGCAATTACAAGACAGAAATATGAGGGAAAGACTTTGTGACACTGGGATAAGTTGTCTGAAGTGCCAACAGAAGACTGACACCGTTATTTTATTGCAGCTTTAATACAGACTGAGAGAATTTTAAAGAATTGCATTTTCTCAGTAAGCTGTTACATTCTATATTAAACCAAATTAGAACTATTTTCTTCTGCTTTGATTTTACTGTCTCTGTTTGCATGGAGTATGTTGTATTTTCATAGTAATTCTTGGTAATGAATTAGCCAAAACCCCACAAAATTCCCTATTTATTAATTACTCTATATATAGCAAGATCATCCAGTTTGGCCCAAGGGGGTGTGATTTCAACAGGCTAACACTTGCAAATTGGAAGATTGGTAGCCCAAAAGTGAGCTTGGGAGTGTTAATGACAGCAAGACTATAACCCCTATATAAATACACATGGATTTACTTTTGTCTTTATTTCCATACCCCAGTGGTGCGTGGCAGGGGTTCATAGGGACTGATTACCTTTTTACATGTAAATCTTGTGAAGGTATTTGTTATATGACCTTTCTCACAAGCGGGAATTCATAATAATAATCAGCACAAAAGCTGATCTTGATTTGATGAAGCTGTGGCACATTAGTTTGGTAAGATAGTCCCAACCATAAAAAAATGTTTTAGATTGACAATGTCTTAAATTGTAACCACGAGGTTTAAGATCCCCCCTTCCAAATACTTTTTTTGCTTTGAAAAATGATCACTAACACTGAGGTACATAATTTTCCATGATAATTCATATTTCCTAACCTCAAATAAGAACTGTTATCCCATGCATTGCTGTATTCCATTATGTAAATACCATAATCCTCAGTATAACTGTAACCAGAATTTCAATTCTTACAGGTTTTTTTAAGATTTTTTTTTATGGTTACCAACAGTAGGTTCTTGTTTTGTGCTGATCTGCAGCATGGTTTTATTTCACATAGTTACACCGCAGTCACAGCCTCTCCCCCACTGCTGGCATCTGCTCTGCCACAATGGCAATCTGATCCGTGATCTGTTAATGAGGATATCCGAAGCATATAAGGTCACAAACGAGGAGCATGTTTATAATTGGCCTCCTATATTCAACATAGACCTCGTATGATATATTCTGCAGCTAGTTTCTGGAGACAGTTTCATCTGAGGCAGCAGAGGAGTCATATTCATAAGGAAAAAGGTATGTTAGACATCTGCTGATATTGTGAGACTTACCAAAGCACTCTTCATATAAATTACTGGCCTAGATATATATGTAATCTAATACAATTAGCAATTAACAAACGTTTTTAAAAAGCTGATGTTGTTGTACTCTGGACCACAATTCAAAATAACCCCTCCAACTTTGCCTTCCACTATTAGCCATTACCAACAACCTAAATTGCTAGATTTGTTGGGTTTTTTTCCCCAATCCAAATGTAGATTACAAAACCCAACTTTAAACAACAAACAGAAAATTACTTTACATATTTTGTGTGCTTGTCTTATGCATTTCAAGCCATTTATGTTTTATTCACATGAACAGTAATTCTATTCCCAACCTTCTTAATCAGTTTTTCTAACAAGATGACCTCACATCCAACACAAGGCTCTCGTGTTGGCTAAGAAGAAATCTAATGTGAAAATTTTATCATCAACTTCCTTACATTTAGAAGACAGGGCTTTAAAGGTTTTCTGTATCTGTTAACAACTATAGTGGAAATCATTCTTTCTGATTCAAGACAATCTTTATTCCTGTTATTTAATTAAATGAGTGGAGGAAGAATCAGGCTGATTCTCCACGGAGAAATTTTACCCTTCTAGTGGTTTTCCAATTCCAAAACAGGAGACAAAATAAATGAAGCCGCTAGCCTAAGTAAGATTAGAAATCAATGGGAAGTCAAATATGAACTAGAGTACTTGAGATTACAATATTGCAGGTGAAGTTAATGCTTTCTGACATGAATAAACCTGTTGATTTTAATAGGAAAAACTGAAATAGGGATACCCTAAACGAATACATCACACATGCGGCTTTTGACATTGAAAATGTCATGTGCAATCACCCATCTCTGACAAAACTTTTGTATAAGAAAAGTAAAAAAGGATAAAACCAAAAGACCATTTGGCACAGTAACACTTCTCTACTGCATCAAAGCAGCCCTTCTCTAAACCATGAACTACAAAGAGCTCTTCTCTCCTACTTCTTCCTTTCTCTTACTGTGTGCATTTAAGAATTTAGTTAATGGTAGTAAACTCTCAAACAGAGAAGGCAAAGTGACACAGTGCCAGTACTTTGTACAGCACAGAAAATCATCACTGGAGAATAAATAAATAAATAAATAAATAAATAAACTAAACTCCACATTTAAACTTCTGGAAAAGTGTTATAGCTGGGTATGGACCTAAGTGAGTGCACGACCTATCGAAGTTGCAGGAGGGATGCTGCCAAGTACCACTTGGTAGCTGTCTGAAAACTTTCTGGTTGTCACCTCAGTTTGGTCTCCAACGTTCAGAATCCTAACTGGTAAGACTGCTGGTACTAGATGAAAGGAAATCATATGTGAGCAGTGAATGGGATAAATGAACTACAGGGGCAAAAAAATTGCTGGAGGGCACCATTCTGAGTACCAGGGAATAGGACAAACCAAATACAACCACAAGGAAGAACAGAGGGAGCACAAAATTGTCTTCCATGACTGAAGCACTAATTCCAGTCCGTGAGGTATGAAATATGGTTTGTATGAAATATCATACAAAGTTAATATGATGCAGAATGAGTGTACAAACGAATTCTGTTCAACTATCATCAAGCAGCAACAATGAATGTAGGAAACTCTCATCACAAGGCTGAGAAGCAGCACTTTGTTAAATTCTACAATTTCCAGATTCATGGGGAGAGGGAGGGAGGAAGGAGGTTCCACTCCCAAGTCTAAGTCTATTTCTAGGATGCATGCAATTAGATTTGAGAAGCTGGGCAATATCATGATAGCTTGATACTGCCAAAAACATTTCGGTAGAAAAGATAGTAGCGTAGAGAGAAGTGTAGATAAAGGCATGAAAAAAAAAATCAGAAAACAAGATTAAGAAATAGTCTGTCAAATGCATCTTGACATGTAGGAGTGAAATTTTGCTTGACTGGTGTATAGAATCAGCAAAAGACCACTTCTTTTAACATATAATTTATCCTTCTCATTTGCAGAGGTTTCCAACCCTTAGACCTTATTACATTTTCACTCTAATAATGCATATGCCTTAAATGCAAGTCACATTAGTGTTCTATTTTTAAATAAGCTCAAAGTGAAGGACACACGCTGAAACCATTAGACTGAAAATGCCAACTGCTCCGACAAATCACAAATTGCCTAACACCACCAGCTCCAGTTCACTGCCTGCCTTAGGAAACTCTTTAAACTTTACAGCTGCGCTACTACCTTCACAGCCATGATTAGAAGATGACAGGTATATTGAGTAGGCATGCCTTGTTACTCTCATGCCTGAGAAATCAGGACTACATAAATTTATTTTAGAAATATCAAAATTAACACACTCCAAAACAAGTGTTCTAAAATGTCAACAATGTAATTTTCCTTTAACATAGGAAAAAAAAACTTAGATGCAGTCCAGCTTGCTTTGCAGCCCCTTTAATATCTCCTTATTAAGTATCCAGTAAAAACAAACAAAACACCTTTAGCTGCCCAAAATTTATACCTGCTGGCAGTTAAAATCTGACTAGGATCCAAAGGAGAACAGACACAACTGAAATGCACAGGTAGCTGCCTGGTTGCAAAGGCAAAAAAAAAGGAAAAGGAACAAATCAAGTAAACACCTCCTTACTAAGGACAGGGAGAAGAAATTATTGATACAAGCTTGCATAACTTATGCAAGAAAAACATGGATTAATTCAGTTATCTTTAAACAAATAGGGGATGCAATAGCAGTTGCATTTTGCCTCATCGTGTAATTAAACTGAACAACACATTTAACAGAATGTTATAGTTTTATATGAGCTCAATAACAATATATCAAGTTATATCAATATATATTTGATATAACTTGATAAGAAAATTTGATATATAGAATATATAGAATATTCAAACTAGTTTGCGATATTTCTTTTGTTTAAAATTGCAGCATTCTTCTTGTTAATGCAATTCACAGAAGTGAAGTGTAACTAGGTACAAAACACTGCATTTAAAGAAGTGTCAGGAGTTCTGAATTTGCTCAATTTTGCATGCTACAGAAGACATTTAGATGTAATGCTGTTATAAACCCAAAAGAAGACCAGAAATCTGGCGAATTAAAATCTTTGCTGAAGAGACTTTTGGCCACATTATCAGAAACAGCTTTAAGGTCTCTCAGAGTTGCATAGGTATTTATATAAAGAAGAACAAAATCCAGAATTTCAAGAAATAGCACGACTGAACAGAGCTCATTCCCAGCTCTTCCTCTGTAGGACTATGTTGTTTTATTTCATTAAGACACGTTCATAACCTAAGCCAGCCTGATAAAGTCCATAGTTAATGACTTATAATAAAACTGAGATAGCACTGAAGCCTGCAGTAGCATTTCCAGAAATGGGCCTATGAAACAAGCAACTTTATTAATAATAAAATTCAGAGTTTGAATGGTAGAAACATAATGTGAATGTAAAAAAAAAAAAAAAATCAACACGTTCTAAGTTCTCAGATGTATAAAATATAGAATCAATCTGAATTTGACTGATTAAAAGTCTGTTAAAAGAATAATCCGCTTCTTACAAATATATTTAAAAAAAACCCACAAAACACAGCAGAATAACAAATGTGGCTTTAACAAGGCAAGATATTGTATTAACAGCTTTGCATGTCAAGGAAAAAAATGGAGCAGGTGGTAGGTTATAGCTGCTGAATAATCAACTTGATCTCATCAACAGTCAGTGGGCGAGAGCCAAGGAAACATGTTACTGTTGGCAACAGCAGAAACAAGTGATACATTAACGCCGCATCCTGCTTTCAGGCAACGTTTCCCTAATGGAAGTAATTCTAGTCACAAGAAATAAAAAGTGTTTAACTGTGAGTCCTGGAGAAAATGGAATGCAAAGGAAAATGACCTTCTACTGGCAAAACCTAATGACTTTTATTATTTTCCCAGACATAACACGTCGATCGTGACAGCCATGCTGGAAACACACCAAAGCCTCAACTGCTGCTACACATGGCTTTGCACTGGGGTAACAAGATACCCAAATATCCTTAATTTCTTTCTTATTAAATGGAGTGTAATAACATGCTGCTTCTAAACTTTCCCAAATCTCTTCTCATCCTTCATCAGTAATTCCTCTTCTATAAAGGACTACATGGGATTTACTATTTTCTTACCGTCCAACAGAAAATTCTTTCAGACGGTAATGTAAAAACATTTCAAAATTAAAAATAGACAAAAATGTAAGAGGTGAATGCTGAAAATGGTGCCTTCTACCTTTCCTCAGTCCATTTAGCCTCTCTGGTATCCTACCACGTCCTTTGAACATGAAGAAACTCAGAGCTTTTATGCATCCAAACAGTTTATACTTGTATACACCTTCATTTCCCGGCTCTCAAATGCAAGTTTTATCCCAATATAGCTGCACAGTTGTTAAGCAACCGTTGCTGAACGTGTAACATAAAACACTTTTAGTCAATGCGTTCCATTTCTCATCCAGGCACAGGTCCACCAAAGGTAGATTAAGTACTAAGGATACACCCACAGGGATGGCTGTTAAAAGATCCATATTAATATATTAAACATTTCAGCAAATGTTTAAATATCTCTCAAGGTCACCAAGTTCCCTAAGAACTTTTCTTTTAGGATGAAGTCCTGACCCTCGTAAAGTTCATGTGAGGACTTCCACTGCCTTCATTGAGATTTCCCTCCTGCTGCCTCAAGCCTTGTGTGTGAGACCATGAAATCCGTAGCTGGAGATACTCTACTTCTAGATTCGGTGATCACCAGTAGCCATGCATTGTTTTCGCCATTATTTCTCTTCAGCTTCTCAGCATCTTCAGCAGTTTGAGTCATGGGTCGTATGACTCGTATGTCATACGTATGTTATGTATCAGACAAAGCATTACGCTTTTCTTCTAGGCAGTACAGTGCATTTCTGGGCATTCTTGTGATTATGAAGAAAAGCTAACCTCGTTCAGGGATACCATTAACATGTTAAGTAAGAAAGCTGCTTCAGATTTCTGCACTGTAAGGTCTTAAAAATGGATTTTTATGTGAAAAGTATTATTTTTTTTATTTTCAAATCTACAGTTTAAAAACTAATGCTGCATGTTGTCATGGCTACAGAAGTATTTAACAGCCTTTCACAACCACTCTGAGGTAAACATCACTAATGGTATTTAACATATAAAGGAAAGTAAAGTCACAGAAAACATTAGTATCAGGTACTAGTAACACTTGTCCGTAATGATTCTGTACATGACCTATAGTTGTACTAAAAATGTATTTGACTGTCCTAGTGAGTAATGTACATATTTGAATTAGCATTCAAATTATAAGTTCCTTCCAATTAAAAAAAAAAAAAAAAAGATACTTTTCCAGTGTTACCCTCATAGGTGACACATTTAAGAACTACTACAAGCGGTTTGGGTTTATCCATGATGACTTCCACCAAAAGGTGTTTAATTAGGATGTCTCACACTTTTGTGTGTATGAAAATCTAATTGCCACCTTCTAGCTCAAAGAACACAATCAAGAAGCATTGTCCCATCTCAAAATTGCCTAAGAATCTTCCTCATGTCACTTCCACATCTGGTGTTACTTCATTTTTTTTTTTCAGTCTCGTATGCTTCTTTTCTATAAAGGAAATATATTGAACCATACCAAGAAATTTAGCACCCTCCAAAAAGTGTTTTCTTTTATTCCAGCTAGAGCTACTTACTGAAACTCATCATCAGAATCAAATGTGAATAGCAAAAAGAAATATGAAAAAGCTAAAACATAATTATAAAAGAGAGAAACTAGATAGATGTGTCAAGAATGTCACAGTACAAGTATATCTTAAAGCAAAATACGGCAGTACTTTGCCAGACTCGCTGTTTGATGCAGCTAACTCAGTATGGTGCAGTTGACTGCAGCTGATCTGAGTTGCACTTAAAACCTCACAGATCCTGCCCACAGGGAAGGATTTCTTCCACAGTCCCGTTAAACTGGCATGTGAGACGGCAGAGATGATTTTCAGAAATCAATCTGAATCTTAAAGAGACCTGAGCTGACACTTGAAGGGCTCTGGCAGATCGTTAAAGGTTTAGAAATTTTTTAAACTCTACAAGAACGTTCCTGTAGGATTTCATGGAATTGTGTTTGGGCTATATTCTTAAGGAATACTGGAAAACAGATAATTTATGTAAGTGGAAAGGCAGATTCTTCTGGGCTCTTCCCTGTCATATGAAACATTAAGGTCTGAGAAGTCAGATGCTTTGTGCTCTCATTTAGGTCACTGGCAGCATTGAAATGTTGAAGCTCTACTGCTGGAGCTAGAAAGTGACTCTTAGTATTACGGAGAGAAGAATCTTACTCTCCTGCATGAAACCAGTCTCTAGATTTAGATGTGTATACTGCATTAGTGTGGATTCAAAATGCAGCTTCAACTTCACGTTGTATCACACAATAACTTTTGATTCATCATAGATCAGTATTCTCATAAATGACACTAAAACATATTCACTTGCATATAGAACAGAAGCTTTAAGCAAATAAATTCCAACCTTAGAGCCTTATTAAATTAAATTACAGCTAAGTTGGATCGCCTACTGGACTCTTCATCTATGTCTGGTCTTGCGGTCAGGTGGTTTTAGCAAACTTGAGCCTAGTGTATAACAAATTGTGAACTGAGAAAATCACCTATGGTACAGCAACATGAAGACCCAGGTGAGAAGGAACAACAGGGACCCCTTCCACCATGCTACCTTATCACGACTGAAGGTCTGGTTTATGAAACCAGACAGCTTGACATTCCTTGACAGCTGAACAGGTACATGGTTCAGTTCCATCAGGTTAAAGAGATGAAAAAATAAGGTAAATTAACTTTATTTAATAGATTGAAACTGTAAATTGCATTTCCAACTTTTTTTGTATTATTACTGCTAGCAATTTGCCAAGTCAGACTTTTATCACAAGTCTCACAATACCTTTCTCCAAACCCTAGTTGTTGGACTTAGGTATGTTATTCTTACCTGTTTGATTTTATGTATATCTCATCTTCATCAAAAAAAACAAAACCAAAACCGAACCTCAGATATATAACCCACATTACGCCGTGTGGAGAAAAAATAAAAACAAAACAAACAAAAAAAACCAAACTTCAGATTTATTAAAATCTCAAGCTTATCAAGATCATACTATCATTTTGAGTGATATGCCTTTTTTTTTTAATAAAAAATAAAGAAATTTCCCTCTGAAACCGGAAACATTAGCAGGCACAGGCAGATGTGTGATGACGGAATAAATCAGCAAAACAAATAAGAAACTATATGACAATGTAGCAACCACTCCACCTGGCTTGTGGATACACACCCATCCCCTCCTGCTCACAAAGCTGCGGGCTGCACCCGCAACGCCCTGACACAAGCCTTCCACGGGGTAGCTCGCAGCCAACCTCCCAGGTGCCCACAAAGGTGCGAAAAAACAAAGAAGAAAGCGGCAAATTCTGACAGGTCATAATTTTTTATAACTACCATCCAAAGAGAAGCTACTTAATAGCTGTTGGAGCGGGGCCAGAGGAGGCCACCAAAACGCTCCGAGGGCTGGAACAGCTCTGCTGGGAGGACAGGCTGGGAGAGCTGGGGGGTTCAGCCTGGAGCAGAGGAGGGTCCGGGGAGACCTTCCTGCAGCTGCCAGGGTGAGAGGGGCTTAGAAGAAAGATGGGGACAGACTTGTTAGCAGGGTCTGTAGCGACAGGACAAGGGGTGATGGTTTTAAACTAAGAGAGGGTAAATTTAGACTAGATCTAAGGAAGAAATTTTTGACAATGAGGTTGGTGAAACCCTGGCCCAGGTTGCCCAGAGAGGTGGGAGATGCCCCATCCCTGGCACCATCCCAGGTCAGGTTGGACGGGGCTCTGAGCAACCTGGTCCAGTCACAGATGTCCCTGTTCATTGCAGGGGGGTTGGACTAGATGACCTTCCAACCCGAACCATTCTATGATTCTATGGTTCTATATTTCTGTGATTGATTCTATGATTCTAAATGCAAAGCTACTATAGATCTCGATCCATCAATACAGTGTTGCTATCAAACAAAAACCGAAGAGGTTGCTCACATAAGCATTCAGTTGCTGGAGAGGTCACATTATCAATTTAGGTGGAAAAAAAGGCAAAAGATGTCCCCGATGTTCTCTGGTGTCTTCGTAAAAAGGCTATGGAAGGGAGATTTACTTCCACACTCTGTGCTTGAGTTTTACAGGTACTGTATGCTCAGTAAACTGTGGAATGAAGCTCTATATTATACCACATATGTCCAACTGAGTTTATAGAAAACATCCTTATATTGTGTTTACATAATAAAGTAAGAACTGTATCATAAAACACATGCTCATCTTCTGAAATGCACATCTAAAGTACACATCTCATGCTCTGAGTGCTTCCTCAAGTAAAAAATATACACTAATGAAAAAAAATCTGACTTGTATAATATAAATAGTTTTGACATATCATGATTTTGGGCCAGAGCATATAATCCAGACAGATGCCTTCTTTACAGTAGCATAATGGGATTTGGTGTTTGGAGGTTTTTTGTTGGTGAATTGTTCAGCTGACTAATTAGTTTATTAGTTTGCAGCATTTTCAATTCCTGTGCTTTTTAGCCTCAAGAAAACATAAAGGAAAGAGAAAAAAGGACAATAGAATTTTCAAAAGTAAAACTGACAAATTAAAAAAAAAAAACAAACAAACAACCACCAAACAAACCAACCAAAAACCCCACCTTACCTAAAGTAGGGAAATTTGTAGACTGCTTAAATTGATCTTTTTGCTTTCAGAGTCCTTCCTATCTTCAGAAGATCATGGTATTCTAAGAGTTTTTATTTTCTGAATCATTACTCATTCTCTTTTGTGGTTTTCTTCCATACGTGATTTTGTGCATGGTGTGTAGCATACTATTATCATACATGGATATATGTATATGCATGTAGAGTGATGGCTGGAGCATCCTAAGGTGAGCTGACTGTAGTTATTACAGCTAACGTTGTCAAAATTATATAATTGCTTATTATACTTACATCAAACTTTTTGACTCCTTATATGCTGAGGAAAAAAATCCCCAAAGTTCTGACACCTGGATTTAGAAATTAGTTTACGCTTTGAGCAATGCCAAATATGAGACATTGTATGAGAAAGCGGAGAAAATGGGGTCTTAGTGCTGCATACAAATTTCTTCTTAAGGCCCTCCTTTTCTCTTCTGTCATTGGCACCAATGCTTCGCAGATACAGTTGTGCCTACATCTGAATATTTTTGTCAAATAGGAGCAAAGCTAGTTCAGTCATTTTTTAAGTAGAAGGTAAAGGAAAGGAACACTTGCCTCCCACTTTGGGCAATACCTTGCAATGTTAGCAGGAGAAGGCTTCGTTACAGTTCTAGTCAACATAGAATAGTGAATCTTTCCAAAAAAAAGGATTTTGCTTCACAGCTTTTAAATAAAATGTCTTGTTAAACTGAACATTTTCCCAGGTTTATATAACAGTTTCACAATAATTAAGCTTATTTCAGTGAAAGGACATCTCTTCTGGTTAAACATTTCACGTATTTCATGTGCAACCAGAAAGGAATTTACATTGGATAGAAATTTATGCACTTGGTTTCACATGCAAAGAACTATTTATGCTTTTCTTGAGCAATAACATTTGCAGTTGTTTAAGAGCTGAATCTTCAGCATATATTTGAATCTTCAATATACATTTTAGTATTAAACTCCCCATCTTAGCACAAATCTAGTTAAATCTCAGAAAGAAAACATGTTCCAGTTTGGAATAGAAGGTTATGCTTGCTAATAATACTTGAAATGTTTATTTCTCAAATATGCTCTTTCTAGGTATAGCACATTTGACAATGTCATAGAAATACTGTTCTTTCTTATTTTTAAACAATCAAGTTGTCAGATTTGTTTTAAATGGAATCCACAACATTGTACCAAAATCTGCTCAGTCAGAAGTAGCTTATTAAACAGATTTAGGTTTGTTTGGGGGTTTTTTGTTGTTATTGTTTTGCCGGTGGTGGTTGTTTTGTTTTGGTTTGTTTTTTGATTGATGGAAATAGCACTGATCAGATGATACCAAGAATCCCAAGCAAATTATGTTACTGGTGCAAATCCTCGCTCTAGAGAGGGATGGAGAATAATCTGAGGAGCTGCATCACAAGATAGCCATGCCGTACTTGCCCCTAGAGATCCAGGTAACTTCCAAAAATCAATAGGCTTTATTACAACTATACTGCATCTATAGACAATTTAATTTTGGTGCAAACACATTCTGTCCCAAAAATTTGACCTAAGCAGAATCTCCATGTTTTGAGCCAGGGATATAAACATCTTCTACTACCTTAAAATAGATGAGATGAGCCCAGATCCACTGTCCACTGAAACCCAAACCTTTTAAGAGCCCAGCCTGAGGAAGACTGTGGCAGAATAGAAGCCAGAAAGTTATCCCCTATAGGACTATTCCTCTAGCTATATAATTATGATCAGAATTAATTGTTCTGCATTACAGGCTTGTCTTCTCTCTTGCCTGAGACAAAGCAGCTTAATTTATGGCTAGAAAATAAAGATCAAATTCTCAAATAGAGGAGTTCTTCTGATCTTCTATACAAAATACTGAATTAGTCTTATAAGAGTAAGTCCACATCATCTAGAAACTTACTGTAAAAGACAAGGTACATGGAGATTTCAGTACAGTCTCATCTACACTACTATTATTCAGTTTTATTCCCTTGTCAACTGTAATTTCGTATCCTGCATTTAGAACTCTACCATCCTTGGCATATATGGATTTAAAGTTTGTCACGAAGACTCAATAAACCGTATGTGTTCATGTGTATACAATGTCATTTCTATTTCAGACAATACATGTATGTTAATATATCTGGGTCTGAGAGCTTAACAGCTCTCCAAAGTACCCAGATTCAGTACTTAAACGGCTTTACGAAATCTAGTATTATGGTTGCCTGACAAACAAGTAAGTATTTTTATGCATATTAAAAATACTCCTTACCCATGCATGTTAATCAAACTGTTCTGTACTGTAAAGAAACCTTTTCTTTGTTACTACAGCACGTGTGCTCAGGCTCGTTATCAGTCAGGGGACCCATTTCTGTGCAGGCACCACAGAAATCACTGCAGAATTGGAATGTAGCAATACAAAGCAAACTTTTTATGCCGCTGAAGCCTTTGCATACCAGAACAGAATAAGAATCCCTAAAGAATAAGTGTTCAAACACAATATTAGAGCACGTCATGAAGTGTAGCTTAGCTAATAGCACCGACTGAGCTGAATTGATTTTCTTCAGTTATTTAAATCTCATTATATATGCCCTATTTAATTCCCTCTCCATTTAAATTGATATGAAATATAAAACAAGCTCTAAATAATTTAGTGTGAAAAAACATACAAGCTAATTAAAAGCTAAAACTCAAAACACAAACACATTATAAACACCTATTTTTTAAGACAACTTTTTAAATTTTATTATGTTTTCTTCTGTTATGAAGCTGTCTTTTGTTTTGTTCTGGAGAAACAATGAATTTTGTTGAATATTTTTTTTCCAGAGTAGAAAGTGCTTACAAAGAAGGTTTCAGTTGCTTTGATTTTATACTACCAATATGGGTTTGCGGGTTTTTTAATGCTGTTGAAATTGTAATTAAATGAATAAAACCTAAATGTTGTATTCTTAACCATGCAATGTGATTTTCCATAATTACAAATTAAAATAAATGTCATCATGATTATTAATCACTCTCTTTAATTATAACTTGAGCATTTCAATGCCATCTTACAAGATATTATCCTCTCCTGTGAAGAAAGACTGAGAGAGTTGGGGTTGTTCAGCCTGGAGAAGAGAAGGCTCCGGGGCGACCTTACTGCAGCCTGCCAGGACTTAAAGGGGGCTGATAAGAAAGATGGGGACAGACTTTTTATCAGGGCCTGTTGCAACAGGACAAGGGGTCATGGTTTTAAACTAAAAGAGGGCAGATTTAGACTAGATCTAAGGTAGAAATTTTTGACAATGAGGGTGGTGAAATCCTGGCCCAGGTTGCCCAGAGAGGTGGTAGATGCCCCAACCCTGGCACCATCCCTGGTCAGGCTGGACGGGGCTCTGAGCAACCTGGTCTAGTTGAAGATGTCCCTGCTCATGGCAGGGGGGTTGGACTAGATGACCTTTAAAGACACCTTCCAACCCAAATTATTCTATGGTTCTATGATTCCATGATATTACTAAGGTCGGACTTTGCTGGCAGATGTCATTGGCAAGGATGGAGGGGGCAGCAGAAAAAGGGTGCATTGATGCAGCAGCACTTTCCATGAGCAGATCCATGTGCCTCAGACATTTAGAAAGCAACAGTGAAAAATAAAAAAACGTTTCCCGTAATTCATGAATTGCACTAAGGTATACCTCACTTTTGTGCCAAATAGATCTTACAGCAGATATTTGTACATTAAGAGCTGAAGCTCTTCTTGGTCTTCAACAGTTTTCAGGTAAAGATCTTTCTGAGAACATAATAAATGTAAGTAACATCTAATTAACATTTTCCATTCATCTCTATTATCCAGTTTCAAAATTATAAAAATTATCACAAAGAGATTTATGATATTGTTACTCTGACTGAAACCATATCATCCTCAATTTTTTTTCTTGTAATTTTTGAAGTAGTGTTTTTATCCCTCAAAATATGTTTCTAAATGCACATTAAGACACCTGTGTTCACGTTCTTGCTTAGTGTCTCATATAGAGATCTGCAAATACTCAGTACACAGTTCCGGAAGTTTTCAGTTCTATTCCTACTCTTTAATTGTTCAATCATAAAATCTATTAATGAAAATCTCATTTTGAAATATGAGAAATCAGTCAGTTTCTGATAAAATAAAACTGATTATTATTTCCTAGAAAAAAAGAAATGCTTAAGTAACATTATTCCAAGTATCATTATTCTTTCTTAGCTTCCTCATTAGTAAGAGCATCCTGGAGACAAATCTCTTCTTGAACCCATTATCATCTATTATCCAAACTGTCCTCTGACTCTTTCTCTCACACATACACACAGAAATTGGTGCCTGGATTTCTCTAACCTATAAAGCCAAATCATATAGAACCTGGCAACACCCTGACTTTATATTGTCAGTTTGAGCCTTAGATCTCAAATGCGAGAAAAGACACCTACCATTTTTTATTTAGAGAGGAGTTGCTTTGTAGCTTAATTAATGCAGTGTCTGACAGTTCAGAAGATGAGAATTTGCTTCTCCTGCAAGGTTTGACAGCATCCTCAGCTAAAATGTGATAACGCAACTTATGCAAGAAACAGTGAGACGTGACATTAAACCTTAGCCCCCAGCTTTACAGAATTCAGACTTTAATAGCCTTATCTTTCTTTTATTTCCACTAATTTATTTAATAAAAATAGATGCCTGACAACTTAGTAAGTATATGTATCTAGGATCTTTTAACTGAATCTTTACTATACTTTAAAAGAATGCCTGTAATGAGCTTTATAACTATTAGCAAACACCAACAGAATTATTTTCATATACTAACCTGCTGTACTTTAGACCTATTTTAGGGAGGCTGTACACATTAAATATCAACACAGTAGTAATTCAACTATAATCCAATTGGCTCAGGAATTTTTCTAATTTTTTTTTGTGGATTGTTTGTTTGTTTGTTTTGGGTTCTTTTAATTTAAAACCAGCCATCTTTCTGAATGAATATTTTTTATTGAAAGGGCAAAAAGGTTGTCAAAAAATTGTTCCTTGCATCCGTCGTAGAATTATTGTTTCAAATAGGAATTAAAGCAAGGAAAAGGAAAAGGAAAAAAACAAAAACAAAGAAACAAAAACAAAGCAAAAAACTCAACACAACCAAAGGAAAAAAGGAGAAGGGAGAAAATGAAAGAAAAAAAGGGAGAAACAAAAAGGGGGAAGTAAGTACACATTTAAGATTAAGTTCTCTGTGGGTCAAGCTTATCCTCCAGATCAAAGAAAATCAGAACTCAGACCACAGATCTTAAAACCTCGGATAAAGGGCCAGCTGTGAAAGATAAATTTCTGCCAGATTTAGAATACAGAAAATGTGGCAAGTATGCATCTGACGGTAAGACTCACCTGCATCTGAAAGTTGTTTTGTGTCTTGGTGAGGTTAAGCAATAGAATGTATTTTACATGGATTCGTGTATCACACCCTCCAGTGTACGGCAGTTACAAGCAGTGGTTTCTTGCCTCTGGCATGTACTGCAGAAATAAATATGAACTTCCACTCACCCCAGCTTATATGAAATGAGAAGAGACATTCCTCACCAGTTTCCATACAAAGAATATGCATGTCTAAAATTTTAGTCCTTTCAGGTGTGGCTAAGGATACACTCTGGCAGAAATAGTGTCATTTACTTCCAATTGACTAAAAAGCATGAGATGAAGGAGCTAGCCTATGGAATACACAATTAATTTTGCTCCTTTTCTCTTCCCCTCCAGCTAGCTGACACACTGGAACACTGGAGAAAAAAAAAAAAGGGGGGGGGGGAGAGGAGTTTTTCTGTTATATCTGTTCTCAAAGTAGTCTTGATATTTTATCTTTTTGGTTTTCCAAATTCTGTGACTTTTTAGACTAAGCTTGTGCTCATTTTGAGCTTGCTGGCTGTTGAGGGATGACTCCTGGAACTCCAGCAAGCACAAAGTGTGCTGCTCTATTTCCAGAAACAACAAATGGAAACACTGCTGCAGCCAAACCCTCTGGGGGAGCTGCCTTCCCCATAACTCAGGGACCCACAAGAGCAGACCTGTGGTTCCTGTCAAGTCTCAGGAGTCAACCTCAGGGCCAAGCGCTAAAACATCTGGCAAACTCCAGTGAAGTGCGAAAGGTGGAAATATCACCGGGATGACATTTTATCCCCCACCAATACCGCCTGGCATAGCACAGACATAGCGAATAGACCTTGACTCTGCTTATTCCAGTCCCTTCCACAAGAACATAACTGGTAGCAAGTTGTCAGCTCACTCTGCGCCGCGGCTCTGGCCGGTCCTAAGCTGTCAGTACAAGAAAGCAGAGTCCATCTCCCTTCCTCGCCACCCTTGCGCAGCTTGATGCGCACCAGGAATTAGCCTTGCTGTCGATGTCAGGCAGCACACGTGGCAGTCACTGAAGTACCTGTTTAAATGCTACTGGGTTTTCTCAGACAAAGTTCCCTTTTCTTAACATGCATGGATGGAGAAAGAGGACAGATTTAATGTGAGATTAAATTATAATAAATTCAGGGTAATTTTTTTAATGAAATATTTTGTTTATCAGGAAAGCAACTAAGGATGAAAATCATAATGAATCTCCATCCCCTACTGCATGTAATTTCTTGGTAGAAAAGCATCCAACAAAAATGAAAATGAGAGATGGAAGCTGCTCAACAATGCTGAAGGCATGCTCTCTTGCTTCTTTTTATTCAGTAAAACCTGTCAAAAATCCACATCCTCTGATGTACTTGCATTTAGCATAGGGGCTTGTCGATTATTTATTGCAGAGAGTTCTGTCAGACTGGGATTAAGATGTCCTAAAATTCCCAAGAGGGTAATTCATCATAACACAATATAGTGTGTGAATAATGGACACCCACAAAAGGCTCAGCTGACATGATGGAAGTGAATGATGGGTGAATTGAGGTCACAGGCTTGATGTGAAGACATCGGACAATGTATACCCAGGCTGCCAGTCAAGCCATTAAAAAGGAGAGAGTACATGCATATGAAAAAGCAAACAAACAGATTGGCTTTTGTTTCCTTGTTCCTAAAAGCTCAAAGAAAATAGATGCTGGAGCTAATGAACACATCCGCACTCTGTGCCAGCGCACTTCTGCAGTGGCTGTTACAGCTCCCAGTCAAAGAGAAATATCCTGTAAATGTTGTGGTTATGGATTAATAAGGCCAAGTGTGGAGTTTTCTTTTGCTAGTGATAATGTGGTTTATTTCTGTCATTTTCCACTGCCAACATACTTACCAGAACTATGTTTCAGTAACAAACAGCATTTAAAATCGAAGTAAATTTACATTGCAAATGCTTTGATTTACTACTTGTTTTACTACCACAAACCTATAAATCTAGAAATACCATTGACCCTAAACTATTCCTCAAAAACAGACTAAGCAAGTTACCTTGCTAGGTACACCTGTAAAAAAAAACCAGAATTTAAAGGAAAATCTTGCCCCCGAGTTCAACCAAGGCTACAAAATTCTTGGTGTCCACTGCAAAGGACATTTCACAAGACAGGTCACTTTACATAAGAAGACAACTTACGTTATTCCACTCCTAACTGTAATACACAACTGTTTCCATTCAGTGCACCCCTCTGCCCTTTTAGGTGCTTTTGTCCAATAACAAAGAAGTTCTTTATCTTGCTTGCTTTTTCTCACCAGCAAAGACAGGAATAAAGAAAACGTTGCAAATGCTATGTACAAGTGTTTGCAGGATCCGACTCCCGTTGTTGTTCTATCTCTGTCATCCTGCTTCATCCACTTATGTATTTCACTGGTTTAATCTTTGGTCTTAATAATGAATTTACAGATATAGCAAGTGCATATAAAAATAACCTAGTGTTAGTGTATAGTCTAGTCTAGTCTAGTCTAGTCAAATCTAGTCTAGTCTTGGAGTGGATTCTCAAAATGCCTCGTGTAAGTAGATCAACCAACCAGCTCGGTGTGCCTGTGTGTTACTCCTGTCTTCCACCTTACCGCAAATTAAATGTCATTCGGTAACAATCAAAGCTGGTAAAACTGGTCCCGTCGGTGGCTTCTGCAGCCACCTGGCCTTCAGGTATTCCTGTGTATTAGTCTTATGGCAGAGCTTGCCTTCTCAATCCACTACTTGCCTGAAGATCCCTTTCAGTAGTCTCCAGAGCTTCCAGTCCCTCCTACTTCAGCCTGTAGCACAGCCCCGGCACTGAAGAACCAGCTTATTTTTGCAGAGACAGACACACCGTTTTCAACTTTTCATCCACTCACAATTCACAATCTAGGGCATAAAAACTCTAACTCATGCTGATTATTCAGGAGTAATTAAGCACCATGTCCAGTGCTCAGAAAGTCAGTTATATAAATTATACTTTGACATCTTTTTCTCCCTGGGATTAATTTAAGATTCCAAGTTTCCCCCTTTGACTGCACACTAGCAAAAGCCTAGTTTTCAGAGATCATGAAAAATTCAATAAAGCTTTGCCTTACTGAAAAGAGAAAAGTAAATTGCTATTGGGTTTTGTTGCTCTTCTTATTGAATTCTTATTGTTTATAGGTACAATTACAGGGCAGTTTTAAAACTCAAATATGAATAAATATAATGAATAGCTGAATGTTGAGCTCTTTTTACCACAAGGACCAAAAAATTTTTGCTTAGCTTATATGCCTATTATTTTGTGCATAACCTCGCTCAAAATGTTTATATTTGTCCAGATATAGGAAATAGCATTTTATAGTGGAGCAGGGACAGGAACTTCACATCTGCAAAGTGAAGCGGTTGGTGCTGAGATCCTGCATCCCCAGTACATATCTCAGTGAGTTGACTCTGGATGAGCTGTAGATCTATGAAATTAATGCCTGTCAGTGGTTGGAAAACGTTAGAGGTACTCCTAGACATCACTTTCTCTCCCTTCCCACCTCTTTCTCTACCGTTTGTTAATTTAGCCAATGTTAGTCTAAAGACTTATCATAGTTACCGAACTCCAGCTCAGAATATTCATTGCTCATGATTAACCGAGCTAGAATAACATTAATATTTATGTGGCTACATCAAGTACTAAAAAATCAGGAAAAGACCATAAAAATATTTTTCCCCTTATGCTGAGAAAACTACATATTTATGAAAAAAAATACAATGTGTATATAAGTAGTCAAGTAGAATAAATACGTGAAAAATGTGTTTCCACCCATAAGTTCCCGATCTTCAGTACTGTATTAAAAGTTATTGCACTCTGAGTAATTCTGAAATTCACTCTCTAGGCTGACAAAGTATTTGATCAAGCTAGTTTCAAATGTCTGCGACCATTTGCTCTCTCTCTGCTCAGGAATCCAACTCTCTGAAAATGAAAAATGATGTTCTGAAATGTTCAGAAATGTCAATTAGATGTTATTTGGATTCATGAAAGCAACTACCTAAGTAAAATCAAGCTAACAACCAAAGGTTTGACTATCAAACTGTGGAATAGACTGCTTAAAAAAGGGTAGCATATTATTTTCTATACCAGTAGCAGATTTAATATATTTTTAAGGATTTATCTAGTCCATGAATACAAGCTTTCTATCATTCTGAAGGTGATATTTCTATGTGTCATTTGGTTTTAGCTATGCAAGAGTGATAAATGTTAAAAAATACTATATGTGAAATATGAAAATTAGGATAATTTTATATTATTTTGCAGTTAGTTCTACAAATCTGAGTTATTAATTTTTTGTATTTTTGAAATGTAAGTGAAGCAGTCACCTCCAACTGAATTTCAGTTGATGAATGGTGACCTCACATCCAAGCATATATATGTATAAGCAGTTGCAGGTTGGAACTTAAGTCAGGAAATGGCAAAAGAAAGATGTATATGTCTGACGTATGGTACAATGTTCCTGCAAGAAAAGGAAGAAAGGAAATTTTAATGCACATGAGCTTAAAAAGATCCTTTATACAAAGGTGTGTTTGTAACAGCAATGGCTGCATAAACATGAGGCAAGTGAAAAATTTGATAACATCAAATGAACTGGTAGTTTGTGTCTTTATGTGAAAAAGATGTTGATGTTGTGACCACATGGACCTATAACTATGCACTATGACACTATGACAAAAACATGAATCCACTCAGATGAGACATTAAATTTAATTTATTCTGGCATTGTATATACCACCACACACAAACTAAGTGATGTTAAAGGACCACTAAAAATCAAGCAATGCCTGAATTAAATTTACCTTTCCAGGACTTGGTTTTTCATGAGCATTGATGTTAGCATGAAGGGCAAGAGAACTAGGAAGAAACCTGGATTAAAGTAGGGGAACCTGGTATAAGCTGAGCCTAAACCAGGGGAAGGAGACTGGAGACTGAAGCCATTTCTGTTTATGGCAGCCTGATATAATGATCTGATCAGGTGTAAATTCAAGACCTATTCCAGCACAAATACGTAGAAATGATCAAAACTAAGTAATATTTTCTGGTCCTTTATCACCTATTAGATTTACACAAGGATAACAACAGGCACATTCCAATGCTATTCATCCTTGCAGTACCAGTTTCTGTTCCAAAACCATGAGAGAAAGGTTTCCAAGATAAAATCTCAACTGTTTCTAACATGGAGACAAAAATGGCTTGCTCTGTTTTCCAGCTTTGTTCCTGGAAGCGACTAAACAACTTTTGTCTAAATGTTTAAACAAAATGAAGCCTGATTCAACTGTAGGGAA
>NW_010526734.1:37214-52628 GCF_000687285.1 Phaethon lepturus
AAGTTCAGAAAAACTGGTGAAAATTTCTCATAGAAATAACCAAAAATAGATTTATATCATGAAAATAATGGTCAGTACTTAAAAACAGGCATGCCTCACTGCAGAATGACAACTGTAGACTTACTCTGAATTGCTACTTGAATACAGTTAATTGAGATTGAAAAGGAGGAATATGCAACAAATATGCACATCTGGTTTTGTCACATTTACCTTCAAAGTCTTTATAGCTCTTTTTATTCTCCAAGTAACACTTCTGTGGCATTTTAACACAAACACCTGAGTTCCATCAATTACGGCACATTAAAATACTTTATATTTGAAAAATTCCCATTCACAGAAAATTACATCTGCTATTCTCCTTTCATAGTCACCTGCCACCTCCTGCCCCCAATTAGGAAAACAGGGCTTTTTTTCTTCTTTATTTACCTAGATAAACCCTAAGTAGATTTACAATGTTCACAGTTATCTTTGCATTTCTCCTATAAATATCCTTGTAATAAGATTCTTACACTGTTTTTTAAACACAGATTAGTTCCATTCATAACTAAATAATGAAGTTAGTTAATGGAAATTTTGCAGGTCTGTACTGGTTAGAGCAAAAGCTGGTGTAGCCTAGAAGCCTGTCTCTGAGAGGACTGAACCTCCTGATCTAGAATTTGTATCTGCATCACAGTATTTAGCAGTCTTTGATAGAATAGCTTTCTTAATCCATTTATATTTTGACATTCACAACAACCTACAATCTAATTGTGTTCTGTGAAGAAATACCAAGATACCTTTTGTTTGTTTTAAACAAAGCCAACATCATAATTTCATTTGGTGCTTCCTTGTTCTTAATACTTTTAAAAAACTTCAAATAATTTCAAAGTGACCTTCTCCATGTTATTTGTGAAATTATATATTTCAGTCAGCCTTCCACCACGACCTCCACAACCACTTCAGTCCTACTTTTTGCAAGCTGAAGAGTCCGAGTTTATCTCATCTCTTGAGTAAATTTTTTGTCTACATTTTACAGGATAGTATTTGCAACAAATCATTACAAGTCCATCTTCTTAACCTGCTGTAAATGGCCTTAGAAAATCACTGGGAAGCTTTGCCTGTCCTAGTCTGCCATCTTCATCTCTGTTAATTCCCTACTTCAAGTCCTTCACTGCTTTGAAATTATGGTATTTTCTGAATATGACAGTATTTAACCTTCTGGAATGGTGGCTGGCTCTAGATGGCCCTGCTTGAGCAGAGGGGCTGGACCAAATGACCTCCAGAGGTCCCTTCCAACCTCAACTGCTCTATGATTCTACAATGTAGCTTCAGGTTAAGATATTTTGGTTTAGGTATTTATCCTCCTTTAACATCAGTAGAGATATAGCCAGCGCAATCAGTGGTGTCCAGACAGCACTTCAACTGAACAAAGGCGTCCACCTAAAAGTGAGCAGAATGGCTCACTAGAGTGAATTTAAGTACCTGTAACTGAAGCTGGATCTCTCACAGTGTCAACAATAATTCTAGCTATAAATCTATAGACATAAGCCTATACCACTCTGCAAGAATGCATGGGGATTACTTAAATCCCATTTATATTCCATATGTAGATCCGTGATTTTATTCTTGAAAGGAATGAATGTCAGATGATAAAGACTGCTGCTATGGAGCTAGAATGAACAACATGAATTATGGGTCGGTTTGGATTTTTTAAGGTTCTAGCTCTAGGGTAGAATTACAATATTTTTGCTGCCTTTTATGAATTTTCTGTATTTTGAGAGATTTGGGTCTTCTGACTGTTTAACTTTGATTCTGTGTTTTCTGCTTTGTGAGTCAAAGTGGTTATATTGATCTGTGCCCTCAAAATTTACTTTCCCTGACAACATTTGATATTAGTCATTAAGCTGAGACCATTTGTCACTTTCAGTAAAATGAGTCATCCTCTGAACATTTCCTTTGTTGTTTTTAGGGTCTAATATAACTATAGATTTACTGTCAAAACATCGTATCTTCCCTGTTAATGGAATCTATAGACTTTATCCTTCCTCATTCTTTTCCTTAATTGCCATCTATGGAAGTTACAAACAGTCCATCTTGTGCTCAACTCCGAAAGGCAAAGGGCTGTTGTGATAACAATGACGTTCATTTATTTTCTTACTCCTGTCTTTGTGTTTTGACATCTTTTCCCTCACAATGGATAATGGTTCCTTCTCAGGAGTTGGATGAATTTCTTCTGAAGGTGCTATATTGTTTGTTTGAATATAACAATCTTTTCAATAAGCAGAGAAGCACATTACACTCCATCAATTTTAGACTGATTTCAGGAATCATAAAATAATTTTGTTTGGGAGGGACCTCTGGTGGTCATCGGCTCCAGTGCCCACCCAATGCAGTGTCAACTTCAAAGTTGTATCAGGTGGCTCAGGGTTATATCCAGTTGGTTTTTTATCTCCACTTGGAGATTTTGGATGGAGATCCCAAAATATGTCTGGGCAACCTGTTCCAGTGTTGGTCATCCTTCTGAAGTTATTTTTCCTAATACCTAATCACAGTTTCTCATGGTACAAGTTTTATCCATTGCCTCTTGTCCTTTCTCTGTGAAAATTTCAACAGTATACTGAAAATGAAAGACTGCATTTCAAGAAACACTCTAAATTTGATAAAAATTCACATAAAGCAAAAAGACTCAAGGAAAGCAAGCTTGTCACTTTTGTCTGCATGCACCTTCTATGGTACGTTTTACAATAGTATTTTAAGAAATCACCCCCCTCTTACCCTTATTCTCAAAATACTGTATTTTATTGAATTAAGATTCTTTGACTCTGGACCCTTTAAGAAGACAAATTAATTATATAAGCTATCCAAAACCTACCATTGTAGAAAAAGCAAATGCAGGTTTCATGAGATTTACTATTAAGTTTCAATAATGACAATATATTCCTCTTAAAATTTTTAACAAAATTAAAATAAATTTGAAATTTGCAATATTGAATCGTCAGAAGAAAAGTGGGAAGTTTTCAAATACAGAGGTTTTCAGAGAATGTCTGTGACCATCTCTCCATTATAGGAACAGACAGGCATCTCCTGTTTGTTCCTATTAAAATGTTATGGACAAGTTCCTTAAATTTCTGTAGAATTTGCACTTGTAATTTAATTTGGGTAATTCCATCATTTAATTTCAAAATCATAATGAATAGTCCCCATGTAGTTTGGATACATGAGTACTTTCATTAGTACTTTGGTTCCAACTACACACCACAGGGAAACAGGCAGCGTAGCATTTAAAAAATTGCACACCTTTTAACAAGCTTATCTCTTTCAAAGCAAGGACTTTTAAAAGGGAATGAAGAAACCCTGCTGGCAAATTTTATTCTGGGTATGTAACTCTTCTGATTTAATATAATTGCTCCTTTATGTAATACAGGATTAATTGGTGTAATAATCACCAATAACGGTGAGATACATCAATATGTTAATAAAATATCAAGTAATAAAAATATTTATATTACCTTTCAGGTACACAGCTAGGTTTTTTGTATGAGATTGTTCAGAACTTACTGGCTATGATACTTAACTAATCTTTTGGCCTGCTCCATTTTTTGTGTGCAAGAAAATTAATGCAATTATTGTTCTATCTTACAGGTAGGTTTCTTATAATGCACTAAGGAATGCAAGCCAGAAGTGAAGCTGGAGGGGGAAACTGCTCTCTTGATGCACCCAAACTTCTTTCTTTTCCATGTCCCAAGGTTTACATTTACCTAGGATTTTGAAAATTAAGTAGTCTGCAAAATGTTTTCTGGAAGATGGGATAATATCACGTTGTCAAGAAAGAGGCATTCAGTAGCTCAATTCCCCAGCCTGCAAGAGAGTTGCAAGCGTTTTACTCTTAAGTCGTAAAAGAACTGGCAGCAGGACAGTAAAAGAGGCAAATGCTTCTTCTAAAGGCAACTTATTCCATAACTAATCATGACAGGATTCACATTCTAAATCATTACATTAAAACACCTTATTAAAATAAAAAACGCTCTACAAAATAAATGAAGAAATTACAAATTCCAATACATATTTCATACTGTGAAAGCAGGAACTCAGCAGATGCATATTTTATGAACACAGCAATAAAAGTACAGCCAGTTTTCCATATTCATGAAAAATGTTGCTGAAAATATTCATGGTATTCATCTTCAGGAAAATGTAAATTCTCCCTATCATATTGTGTAACATTCTATAAAGGCAGAAAAGTAAAGGCTTTTCTTTACATGACAGTTTGTTCCTCTAATTCATCTTATCTGGGCAATCCAGCCTTTTTACTCTTCATCTGACTATTTCACCCTTCCAGTGTGTTCTCAGCTTTGTGTGTGCAACTATTGACTGGCAGCAGTAGCCTTTCAAGCAGACTCTGTGGAGTTATTTGAAACATTTAATGACAGTAAACTGCTCATAAGTAAGTTTTACCTAATAATTGACCTCAGGGGTATGATTAAACATTTTTTTGACTTTGCCTTGGGACTCCCAGCTGCCCAGCACGTTCAATTATTGCCTGTAATCGGTGCTTAGCTATTAATATGTTAAATGATTTGACACTTTAAAAGGAAAGTGATTGAGGAAATTGCTGCTTTTAATGCGGCAGCTCTCACAACCACACAGGGCATCTCCAGTCTGTGGTTCTTCAACTAGTGAGCAGCCATCGTCTGCATGCAGAGCGTCAAATGCATCACTGAGGAGCCAAATCCTCATTTCTGGCTGCTGCTTGCAGGCTGAACTGATACGGTGGCCTCTCAATGCTGGGCCATGCCACTTGGATGCACGAGGAGAGCCATTCCTGAGGATCTACTCTCTCTGTGCATTTAAAGTCCTCCTTGTTTTGAAACATGATAAGAAATAACTTCCAAAGAAAGATATGACATTGGAGAAGCTCCTTTCAGGGAGACGTGTCCATTTCACAGTGGATTTCAGGGAAAACCGCAAGTCTTCTAACGACAGAATTTAGCTTTTTTAACATTCTCCCACTCATGGTATGAGCCAGCTACAAATTGATGGTTAGAAAAAAATTCTCTTACCATCTCGATATCCCATAACTGCCTATGAGCTTTCCTCTGAAAAAACTGGTACCAGTCACTATCACAGACAAGATCCTACAACGAACAGCCACTGATGACACTCAAGATTGGCAACTGCTACATTATGGTTCAGACATGTCTTAGTCTGGTGCTCAAATATCTCCACTACAGCTCCTATATTAGGACAAATGGTCCAATTTATCATAGCAAAGGAACATTCCTTTTCTTGATGAACAACGAAATGTTGTGTATAGTGGAAACACCATTCTCCTTTGCCTTAAGAGTTGCACACATTGTCAATGCAATCTTGCTTCTACCAAAGTGTTTGCCTATGCCAAAAAGCTTGGAATTTTCTTCTGTTGCTTTGTTTTATTTTCATGTTCGTCTAGAGGCAGCGCTGCTGCTGAAGCTAGTCAAAGCCCTAATTAATCGTGTTTCTCTATCCCTCACTTGATCCACGATAATAACACACAAAATGGAAATACCAGTGCATCAGCCAGAGCTCTTGTAACCCAGTCACCAGCCTGTCAGATGTAGAAGTGTGGTGCTCCTGTTCAACCTTTCCCTTTCTAAATCCCCTAAATGAGCCTTGGTGGCACAGTCAGCTGCCATCCACCGAACAACAGTCTTTAGAGACAGAAAGGCCTTGATTCAAAGCAGACCAGGAGAAGACTCTTGACACCTGTGTATACTGCTGTATTCGCAAACCTTTTCATTCATGGCACTCTCCAATGATGCAAATTAGCTGATGCTGAAATGCATCTAGAATGTAAATTTCTCCTTGCTAAATCTTCACAAACACTCCGTGGGAGGAATAGCCCAGGTCTGCACTAAGATTACTATTTGCACTAGTAAACCTGTCGATTAATTGCACTACTAATGCTTCAGATAATGAATGCTGTTGCTCCTTTGAACCTCAGAAAAAGTCACCAAATCAATCTCACTCCTGACATACTCATTGTGTTAAAAATCTTCCTATTAGCAATCAAAGCAAAAAAGATTGCATAAAACTAGATTTGGCCACTGAAAAAAATATTTCCATTCTAAACGGTAATATAGTCAAAAAAGACTCAGTTGCATGGATCTCTGAGTTTCCTCTAATTATCTATAAGGACAAAAAACAATCCAGAATAATCTCCCTGAGAGAGAAGAGAAGGGAAGAGAAGGGAAGGGAAGGGAGGGAAGGGAAGAGAACTGAGTTACTTGTCACTTGTGAGTGCTTGCCACAAATTTCAATTGAGAGAAGCTTAGATCATCTTCATTTGGAAGTAAAGATGAATAACTATCATAACTATATATGCTGCTATATTTATCAATATTATAATATTTCACACAGCATTTTTCACTGTTTCCCTTCCTCAAGTTTTTTTCACTGAAGAATTTAATTTTCAAGTCCATCTGGTACAGCAGAGTGTTGTGCACATAAAATAGTACTCAAATGTAACAACAACAACAATGCCTTTATGTGACCTGTATGTACTAATCTTTGCTTTAATATAGTTGGGCTCTTTATCATGGTCTATTCTTATTCTGTCATTGTTTGTTCATCTAACAGTATTTATGAGGATCTGACTTGCATGTCAGAAAAAATTGTTTCAAGACTACAGCACAAGTGGATAGTCAATTTATTTGAAACAGAAAATAAAATATTATATGAATGAGCAAGTACTATGTGGACACTGCATTTGTCCTATTCTTCTGAATCTTCTTTACAATGCATATGCATACTACAAATATCTCTGGAAACTAATCATCATCACGGTGCCTCAAATATAGCAGTTTCTACAAGCTGTTACATACAAACCAGAATCAAGCCATACTACAGAAATTGATCCAGTTCTATTTGTTATGTACTTCCCAATATTTAGAAGAATCATGCCTAGTTTTTAACTGAATATATATCTAAGCCTAATCCTAACCTGTTTATTCTGTTAGAACACATTTATTCCACAATTTTGGTAGTAAACTGCAAATCCCACTAGAAATAGACATCAGGCTGGATAATAAATCAATGTCTTCACAATGGCATCATATACCCATCACAGGAAAAGGCAGCTGCAGATGACTTTCAGAGTCTGCCAATATGGACACAAGTTATTTTAAACAAGCAAATGATAGTAACTCATACAACTGAGGTGGACCAACCTCTGCCAGGCCAGCCTCAGGACCTCAGCATTTACAGTAAGAATGCTTTCTCAATAATAGGGAATGTAACAGAACTAAGTCTGTTTCTAACTCAGACAATGAAAAAAAAAAGATGGTAAAATAGATTGGAGGAGGAGGGAGGAGAGGAAAAGTAATTTTCCTTAGCCTTAGCAACACTCTGAATTCCAATACAGAACAGTCTGAGAGGTACCAGCTCCCCAGGGCTTGCACGCAGTGATGGTGTGGGATAGTGACACAGCCCCATAACCTCCGAGTTTTGTTCTGCAGTCTGAAGCTCCCTTGCCAAGTTCTCCATGAGTGAAAGGTTTTGCATTTTTTCTTTTCTTTTTAACCCATTCCTATTCAGCAGAAGTGTATGTTTCTGACTCTCCAGCTGAAGCCAATAAGGTTTAAGCACACAACTAAGCATAAGCCCATTCCTTTCTAGGAAACAGGTCTTGAAATCAGGACAAGATACAACACTTAGTCCTATATTGTCAGTTCTTTTGAGAAGAAGAGGTATGTTTGTTCTGTACTGCCAGAGCCCATAGCATGCTGGACCCCCAGTCCCCAGGATATTCAACAGTGAAGCTTTTATAATCATAAAAAACAACTCCACATGTCCATTGACCGTGTGCTATAGCCTACTGTCTTATTTTATTCTGACTATTGCATGCACTATTTACTATAACCATGAATGGTTTAATCCACTCTGTTGTGTTGCTCACATCTTGTTTGGTCCTGCCACATTCCCACTGGCACTGTTGCCACTTTCTGTTTCTTTGGGTTAAGGACACGATTTTCTGTAGCTGGAAATTGTTGTCACTGTAATGAATTACTTGCACTGCATGTGCTTAATACTGTAATCCTGGTAAGTCATTGCTGTATCTTGCACATCTCAAGGAAAAAATAGTTTCAAAGCCACCATTGAGATAGATAGGGAAAAATCACATCACAATCTATCTCCCATTACGAGATGTGAAGAAAATCAGCACACCTTATTTGTGCCTAAAGAATGTCCCGTCAGTCCTTAGTGATTTTCTATTCACAGCAGGTACCAAGTATTACATATCCAGTTCGAAGCATCTGTCGATACCTCAGGCTGCAATGAAGGGGCTGCAGTTTATTGGCGAGCCCCGGCTGGAAGGGCTCTCTAGGGAAGCTCAGATATTGCAGGCTTCTGTTAAAAACGCTACTGGAACAAATACATTTTTGCTTGGCTGCAATATTAAAAAGCGATGTCTGACCAGTAATTAAAGAAGCTGCCAGATAACACAAAATGTGTTGGGCTAGTTTATGTATGCAGATGTCACTACAGAGAGTGATCTCATAAACAAAACAGGAAACAAAGCACTAGCACAACAAATTAACCTTTATGGGTTAAGCAGTCTGTGAGCAATGAACAGGGATAGGATGTTTGTGTGTTGTTTGTTTTTTTTAATTAAGTCACAAAAAGATCTTAATACTTTTGACAAACAGGATGAACATGAGCATGTCATTAGGGTTTCTGACCCCCAATTGCTCCACAGCCGCTGTATACCGGCCATTATCCTCATTTCTATATTTGAGGACTGTACATTCTTACTGTAAAGCAGTTTATTGTGCTTGGTGCTGTACAAACACAATGTTATTTGTTTGTGTCTGTCAGCATTTTAATCAGGTGTCATATTATGCAAAAAATGCTGATAGCACAGACTACCAGCCTTTGCATAACACATCTCCCAGGATGCGCCCTGCTTAGTTAGGTAATGCTCCTAGAATGCCTCCTGGATTTAACGGAAAAAAAAAAAAAATCAGTATAAAAGGATATTTTCACTATTATCTTGCCAGGCAGCCAACCTTCCATAAGAGGTGAATGAATCATAGAAAATCAGAGTGATCTTTAGCACTGCAGCTAGAATGAATTGGGTAATTTGGGGTAGGATATGAAGGAACTTCTGTTTTCCTAGAGATAAATCCAGGATCTGGCACCCCAAAGACTGCGAATTAATAGTTGTTCCAATTTTAAGCTGGAAAGTTTACAAGTGTGACTACATGTATACTAGTATCAGGGTTCTTTTGAAACTTTGCTAAACTACCTGCCTTCCACATCCTTCAGCTGTTACTTCTTTAGGTTAATGACAGAGTGTATCTATGAATATTCTGTAAACAGATATATGAAATAAATAATAAGTCTGATGTAAATCATTCCTAGGTGCTTTTTAAGGAGACAGACTTTTGAACCGTCTTCCTTGTCAACTCTTCTTAGTCATGCATTATTTACCTGCTAAACTATGGTGACAGTGGTGGAGAAATAACGCTCTGTTTTGAACCTCCAGCTGCCATCTATGCAAAACAGGTTGAATGCCAAAGAGATATGAAATATTCATGCTTTTTTTTTTTTTTTTTTTGTGACTGACAACAGCCTAATGCATAGGTGACTTTAAAGGCTCAGTATTTTGGTCATTCATTTACCTCTTCTGCTCAAAATATCAAAGTGTGAAAGGCAACATAGGTAGCATTACCCTCCTAATAGTGTTTCTTGATATAGGGATTGGTCTTTAATTTATGGATTGACTTAATTTAATTTATTCTTACTATTCTTGTTATTAAATTAATTCAACTAGACTTTAATTTATTGTTTTCTCTAAACAAGTCAGCCTTTGGCTTTTAGACAAAAAGATGCAACTTTTGCTTGTAACCTGATTACTAGATGCCGGATGCAAAAAATTCTGAGATGTACAGATTTCATCATGATGAGTAAGAGTTTCATCAAGTTTTGTATTTACCTTGTCAGTCATGTCTTATGGCATACTCAGCAATCAAAACCTTGATTTCCTCAGACTTTGTTAGCATCATTCTCATTTTTTCCTCAAACATGTTCAGCCTTTCTCCCTGGTAAGATGTTTCTATGTGGAATTCATTGTGTCACAGAGAGCTTCAGCGAAACGGCAGAGGATGACAGATGTCTGTGAAGTTGCATATGTTTATATGTTTGTACTGTGAAAGCAGCTTTATTTTTGAGCATATCCCCCTCATCTTGAAATAAATATTTTAAATATTTTAAATAATATTTTACAAGATTTTTTCTCCATATGCATGAAAAATTTAAATGCAACTTTTAGTGCAATTAAACTGTGCATTATGATATGCTTTACCTTACCCCATTGTCAGTGAAAGCAATATAGCAGATTCACGCAAAAGGCTTCTTTGTAACAGAGTAACCCACAGTCTATATTTAGTCTTCAATTTTTCCTAGGTTTTGGAATCAAGGGTATTATGGACTTGTAATATACTCATGTTTGGTTCTTACATTAAATTGTAAATACTTTGAACAGGCACCGTGCTCTATTCTGAATTTAATAAAGTGTTTTGGGTACGTTACTAGAGCGATTATAGTAAATTTTTCATCTTCTAGGGAAGTCACACAATTGCCTATTTGAACACAGCCGTAACAGTAAAATGTAAAAGAAAAACACATCTGATATAAAGTGAATTTAAATTTATAAATGCATTACCTGATATTTTTATAGAAACAATGAAAGTTCTCTTTTAGTATTTCATAAGCAGAAAAGGATTGTATAATTACCAGTTACTACTAACCTCAATGTCAGAAGTGTCAGACAGATTTCCTGGAACACTCTGATTTCATTTAGCCCCAAATGTCCCATTTTAAACTGTCATATGAAATTTTCCAAGTTGCTCTCACAAAGTGTTGGTACAAAATGCTCTTAAAGGAGCTGTCAAGGTCTAAGAATGTTAAACACAAGCCTGTAAAGAAATATTCTGCTTGGGGATACTTTGTAAACCATACCTTCCTTGTTTCCTTTAAGCTAGCAACTTTTTTGAACAAAAAAAAAAAATTGGTCAATGATAAGAATATATTCTACTACATTTACTTAAATTGCTCAAGTTCATTATACTGTGAATAGTTCCACTTTTAGGCTCAAGTCCTTTCTTGCTCCACCAAGAAACTAATTTTCTGACATTCTTTGACAGCATGGTACTCCTTTGCTCTTGCACTAGCTGAGCTCTGCAGATGGTCACATTCAGAAGGGACGAAGGGGTCATGACATCCCTTTCCCCCCCTATTCCTGCTATGATAAGAAAATGTCTTCAGATCTATGAGCAGCTGAGGAAAGGATTTTATACCTCCTTGGACCTCAACCTGACAAAAGCACTTCTGTTTGTTAGAGAGAAGAAAAGCAGAGAGAGTGATAGTAAGGAAGTCCATTAGGCCAAGAGAGAGTAAGAACAAAATTTCAGCTGTAAACATAGAAGTACTGAGGTAACAGAAAACTCAGGAAGGTTGGATTAATAAATAGATATAATCCAATACTGCAGACTAAAAAGCAGGAAAGGTTTGAAAAACTGAGCGACCAAACTGAAGGAGGGAAGGAGGAAGGTTTGGAAATAAAATACTGGCAATTTTCAGTATTTACTAATTTTATACCTGGGGCAAAAGCCAGTGATTTATTTCCCAATCAATACCACTGGAAATACAGGAAGTAAATAAATAGAATTTAGTTATTCTAGATCTTATTTCAATCAATAAAATGACTGCGGTATCTACAGAAATATAATGCTGCAGATCCAATATTCACATACCAGTAAGCATGCACCAGAAAATAAAACCCATCTCTGCAATAACCACACTGCATCTTCATTTAGATCAGTAAGCGTTTTAGAAAAATGCATGAGGCAGAAGTCTGATAGCAAATTCACACAGGAAGTATAAACATTCAGCAGTAAAAGGCTATTGAGTACATTTAAACTCACTGAGCGAAATCCCCTGTGTATAACCTACCACGGCTCCATTGATTTCACTTAGGGGTTTATGGAGTCTGACATTCACTGAAGTCAATACAGCTGAACCATTTGGTATCATCTGCAGGTCTTGCTCTGTATGCGTAAGAGTTAGACTTTGCCTGCTTGGGTTCTGCACTGTTGAAACTATCAGCTTCTTTGGACTCCACCGATTTACACTGCTGGACCTAAAATCACAAGCAGATTTACCTTGCCTTGCAAAAAATATGGTTGCTCAAAACGCGAGTATTTTCAAGAAGGCATTGGAAAGAAAATGCAAATAAAATGGAGAAAGGTTAAATCTCTTAACCTTTTGCAGTCCCCAGAGCAAGCCTTGCCATCCCCAAAACAAATACCTCACAAAAACTTCTTTCCAGCTGCCTCAACATAACAAACTCCAGAAGCACTCCAACATGAGCCCTTCCACTGTTTTGGGTATTCTTGCTTTGTGCCTTAACCTCCTTTGATAAGATGTGGTGAGGTGCAACCTCCAGAGAGAAAGGAGATCGCTCCTCCTCTTTTGTGTCTTCTGAGCAGGCTCATGAGGAGAGCTGCTCAAGTGAGCGCTGTTCAACGGCGGACCACCAAGTGAAACAGGCAAAAGAGAAGAAGCGTTAAACAGTGGTCATGAAAGCTCCAGAACAGGTTCAGAAACTTCAGTGAGGCGCAAGGAGCAGCCTGTCAGGCCTCTGAGACGGAACATGCTTCTTAGGAACCAGAAGGGACTGACAGAGCATCTCTGCTTACAACCCAAGGAGATGCCAAGTTAATTGCAACCAAGCATGGAAGCAAGGACTTGCCTGTAGGGGCACAGCCGGCAGGGTAAGAGCTGTCTGACAGCCTTTTCGTCCTACTGAAAAAAGTTAATTTTTTGCTATTTAAACATATGAAGTTTGACTTCTTCAAGTTTAAGAAGCCTTTTGGATTTCTTTGGAAATCGCACTGTGGCAATTAAAGATTAAAGTTGTAGGTCACAACAGATTCTCACATCAGGCAGTTGCAGGCAATTTTAATTATAAATGGGGTAGGTAGAAAAATCCCCAGTAAACTGATACCGCTTTTATATTTTCATATCTTTTTCCTTTAGAAAAGCTCTAAAGAAGGACCTCTGCATGAACAGAACTTTTGAAAGAACATTTGCTTCATCACAGTTTAGTCTGAAAATCCCTATCTATGATCTGAATCCTGAACGGGCAAAGGATACGGCATTAAGGAAACGTTCATAGCCACTACTGGTTTTAAAACTGCTTTTGCCTTTTTTTTTTTTTTTTTTTTTTGCAACACATGCAGGAAGTTATAATTCAATTTGGGAGGAACAGAAACATAAAACTGCTCCTACCTGATCACAGGTCCCCACACAGTATTTCACATAGATCTGAAACTGTCTCCATCTCAGAGCAACTTGTTATCCATCATGTTGTTGCGATTTACTTATCTCCAAGGCCATCTGCTCTACTCGCTTCTCTGTATGCTCAGCGTGACAAAACTAACCAAAATTTACAACGACAAATGAGAACCACATCCACACAGTCAACTGAATTTCAGAATTCCTCCTGGACACAGCAGAAATGAGAAGCTTTTTGGTTGCATCAGTATTACCCTATGAGGGTAACTTGGGCGACAGACACCATTACTGTATTGGCCTCTACTGGCATCACTCACCCAAAGCTCACTTCTCTGGCTCCTGCTGGAAAAAACCTTTACGTCATATTTAATTTTTTATTACGACTAGTTCTATTGATACGATTAGCATTAGTCATATGCTTAAACAACATCAGTTTGCTGGACTAGCACTAAACATTCAAAATTGTACTGAGCCCTAAAGGAGTATCTCAACTAACACTAAATACTAACAAGTCACATGCTCACATACAAATATCTTCCACCTACATGTTTTAACTTATATCCACTTATTTTTCATTGTATTGGGTTTGCATAGCAAGGTTTTAGTAGCAGGGCTGAGGAGCTACAGGGGTGGCCTCTGTCAGAAGCTGCCAGAGGCTTCCCCTGTGTCTGACAGAACCAGTGCCAGCCGGCTCCAGGAGGGACCCACTGCTGGCCAAGGCTGAGCCCATGTATCCCAGTGGCAACACCTCTGGGATAACTTAGTTAAGAAGGGGAAAATGTTGCTGTGCAACACCAGCAACTACAGTCAGAGAGAGGAGTGAGAACATGTCAGAGGAACAGCTCTGCAGACACCCAAGTCAGTGCAGAAGGGGCAAGAGGTGCTCCAGGCGCCGGAGCAGAGGTTCCCCTGCAGACCGTGGTGAAGCCCATGGTGAGACAGGCTGTGCCCCTGCAGCTATACAGCTCCACGCTGCAGCAGGTCTCCACCTGCAGGCAGGGGAAGACCCCACAGCAGAGCAGGGGATGCCTGAAGGAGGCTGTGACCCAATGGGGGAACTATGCTGGAGCAGTCTGTCCCTGAAGGACTGCAGCCTGTGGAAAGGGCATGTGGAAAGAATCCATGCTCAAGCACTTCATGAAGAACTGCAGCCCATGGGAAGGATCCACACTGAAGTTCATGGAAGACTGTGTCCCCTGTGCAGGACCCCATGCTGGAGAAGGGGAAGAGAGTGAGGAAAAAGGAGCCGCAAAGACAACATGTGAAGAACTCACCACAACTCCCATTCCCCATCCCCCTGCGCCGCTCAGGGGAAGGAGGTAGAAAATTTGGGAATGAAGTTAAGCCCAGGAAGAAGGGAGGGGTGGGGGAAGGTGTTTTAAGATTATCCTACTCTGCTTTGATCGGCAATAAAAGAAATTAATTTCCCCAAGTCAAGTCACAGAATCAGAGAATCACAGAATTGTTAAGGTTGGAAAAGACCTTTAAGATCATCAAGTCCAACCCTCAACCCAACACCACCAAACCCACTAAACCATGTCCCAAAGTGCCACGTTCACACGTTTTTTGAATACTTCCAGTGATGGTGACTCCACCACCTCCATGGGCAGCCTGATCCAATGCTTGACCACTCTCTCAGTGAAGAAATTTTTCCTAATATCCAATCTAAACCTCCCCTGGCGCAACTTGAGGCCATTTCCTCTCGTTCTATCATTGGTTACTTGGGAGAAGAGACCAACACCCACCTCACCACAACCCCCTTTCAGGTAGTTGTAGAGAGCGATAAGGTCTCCCCTCAGCCTCCTCTTCTCCAGACTGAACAACCCCAGCTCCCTCAGCTGCTCCTCATAAGACTTGTTCTCCAGACCCTCCCCAGCTTCGTTGCCCTTCTCTGGACACGCTCCAGCACCTCAATGTCCTTCTTGTAGTGAGGGGCCCAACACTGAACACAGGATTCGAGGTGCGGCCTCACCAGTGCCGAGTACAGGGGCACAATCACTTCCCTGCTCCTGCTGGCCACACTAGTGCTGATACAGGCCAGGATGCTGTGCCAGGATGCACAGCCAAGAAGGCCACCTGGGCACACTGCTGGCTCATGTT